>NW_008239284.1:809362-810680 GCF_000691975.1 Corvus brachyrhynchos
GAACCCTTTACATTTAGAGCAGTTTTATAGCAAAACTTTTGAAGAAATAATGTACATACAGTAAGGAGAGGAATAGGTGGAGAGAGATGGTTTAAAGTCACTGAAAGCCACACAGACAGGTGTGGGCTGTTGCCTCCCCCTGGTTGGGAGCTTTGGTAGCCACATCTCATCCCTGGACTCAGTCAGGTTTGCCAGACTTACAGTGAAGGGGAGAACAGGTACCAGTCTGTAGCTTTTGGAAGAAAAAGCCAGATGGAAAAAAAAAAGAACCCGAAATTTATGCCAATTACTATTTAACATGGGAGCTTCCACCAGCTCTGTGGTGAGAGGTGGGAGCCAGAGGTGCAATGGAAGCACAGAGTCACGTTATCTGGAGAAGGAAGTGGTGGGAGAATTAAAATGCTGACACAAAACTCTCTCCCTTTCTGACCCTTTCACCTCCTAACTGGAGACAGGCAAACTGTTCTTCCTTCCTCTTTCTCAAATCCCAATTCAGTGAACTTGGTAGCATGAATGTAGCATTGTGGAATTATTGAAAATCTTATTTAACCCCCAAAGGGCCCATTTATGTATCCACTTGAGTGATTTCTCTGTAGAACTATTGTATATCCTCACTGACTGCTTGTAGTACTTGGGGTGCAAAGTAGAAGGTAGATTGTACAGTAATTCCTGTGGGAAGGTGTGTGTTGGAATGGACACTATGGACTGTTCTCCTGGTGCAGTTTATGGGATAATGACAACTGATGAAGGCATTTCCCTCCAAAGATCTATATTCCTCATAGCTTGTGATGTTTATGACATGAACATATTTTTTCCTTTGTAGCATTCCTTTGCCTAAAGAGATGAAATTCTCTCAGAGCTGGGATTGGAATAGAGTTGCGATGTTTGATGTCCTGTGTGTGGCAGCATTCTTGGCATTAACCACTGGGGACAGAGGAAAACACTTTTATTCCCCTTTTTCACTGGTGGAGTTTTTCAGGTGGCTGCTGGGAAAGGAAGGGGTCAGCAGAGGAAAATAAAAACTGTAATTGTTTAAACTTTAGAGGTAAAAATAGAGACTGGAACTTCCTCAGTCAGACCAACCTGTCAAGGATGAGCCCAGCATGGTCCCAGCCAGGACAGCTCCGAGGCCCAGTGTGTTCCTCACCCCCTGTACCCCTGCAGCATCTCCTGGGAATGCCAGGGCAGCATCCATGGGCTCAGTTCCCTGGGCCCCTGCAGCATCTCCTGGGAATGCCAGGGCAGCATCCATGGGCTCAGTTCCCTGGGCCCCTGCAGCATCTCCTCGGAATGCCAGGGCAGCATCCATGGGCTCACT
>NW_008239284.1:810791-818167 GCF_000691975.1 Corvus brachyrhynchos
GACACTCTGTCCCTCCGCTCCTGCCTGCTCCTTCAGCCCTCACCACCCTGCTCTCGGGGCGTGTCTGACACCAGCTCTCTCCTGTGCCGCAGGCAGTTCCGTGTGACTGGGCTGGGTGAGGGCTGAGCAGCAGCAGCTCCATCCCCACTGCCCTGTCCCACCAGGGAGCTGCTGCTGCTCTTGTGTGCTCTGAATTGCCTTTAGCAGGGGCAGGAGACTGGGGCTGCCTGGTTCACTTAAGAGAAGCAGCTCAAACCCAGATGGCTGAATCGTGTGCCAGCCCTGGCTGTTCACCAGCCACGGGTGGGGGGTTTGTGCTGCCCTTGCTGGAGGCGGTGTTGGAAGTGACCTCCAGGCCTTGCCTGGGTAAATGTGTTATCACACCTGTTAAATGTGATAAATGTGTTATGGCCTGGGCTGGCAGTGTCACCTTTGGGAGAGGAGGGTGGCAGGAAAGGGCCTCAGCTGTCCCAGCCCTGCTCCTCAGCCTGGCTCACATGCTGGGAGTGGCTCTGAGGATGTTCTCTGGTGCCTGCAGGGAATGTTCACTCAGCTGGAGAGGCCCAGGGGGTTCATTGGCTCTGTGGATGTGCCACTCTTCCTACACAGGGGCTTTCAGAGAGGCTTTTCTCTTTTCCTCCTGTTTGGCTGGGAAGGAAAGAGAAGAAGAAAATTCAGGCTACCCATGGGATGTAGAAACAGGTAGAAACACATAAAGCTTTTTGCACCTCTGCTCATGCTGCAGCCACCAGCTTCCCCTTGCAGCTGACCTCCAGGCCTGGGGTGGGAAACACGAATTCCCAGATAATCCCTTCCTGTTGAAAAAACAAAAGCAGAAAAATCCTTGTAGCTCCAGCAAAACCTCTGACTGCAAAAGGCACCCAGCTGGTGTGAGGACTCTGCTGTAGGATCCCACCTGAGCCTGTGGAGGGGCTTGGCCTCTGTGCAGGAAACTGGGAAGGAATTTCTTCTTCATTCCTCAGCCTGGATTTGCTGCCTGGAGCTCAGCACAGGGTTCCTGTTTCTAGTGGTGTGTCCATGTGCTGTGTCCCGAGCTGGTGGGATGCTCTGTGTGCAGGGCAGTGTGAGGCAGGGATGTGTCCGGCTGCGTGAGCAGCGCTCCGGATCCTGGCACAGATCTACCCCACAAATAGCTCCTGCTGCTCCTGCCTTGCTGACCTGTGCCTGGGAGTTCCTGTTCCCAGGCTCTGCTGGCAGGGCTGCTCGGCATCCTCAGCAGCACAAGTGGGGTTGGCTGAAAGAATGGAAAATGCTGGTTTTAAACAGCCAGCCTGGCTGTTTTCCCTCCCTGGGAATGGGAGTGTGGTCCTTAATCCTGATCCCATCCTTAATCCCACTGGAGGTGGAATGACAGGCTCACTCTGCTCTCTTGGTCTGAGTGTAAACATTCAGCCCCTCACAAGCCAGTTGGAGTCACACTTGGATATTATAAATGTGTCAGTCCAGGATAAGATACGTTAATTACTGTATGAGTGAGAAAATGCTTCCAGGGCCCTTCCAGTTGGCACCTGCTCTCAGAACCCTCCACTGGGGATGTGCTGGGCCGTGTCCTCCTTCTTGGGGGACCGGGCTCCACTGCCAGGTGGGCTCAGGTAAAGCTCAGCTCAGGTCAAGCTGAGTTGCTCTGTGCTCTGGGTTTTGCTGTGCCAGTCTCTGGAGCTGGGGACAGCCCTTCCCGAGGATCCCAGTGTCCTCCCAAGGGATATTGAGTGGTGATGTCATTTTCCACGTCATCTGTAAAGACTTGTTTGTGATCCTGTATTTTGTCCCACTGACCACAGCGTATCCCTGGCTTTCTGCATCTTCCATGGAAGTGTTTTTTAATTCTCATTCTGGAAATACAAGCCAAAGTCAACTGGAAACTGTTACTGGCCGAGTCAGCCTGTTAATGATCTCCTCTCTGGGAGCTGGGGGAGTAAATGGGTGGTTTGATGGCTGTGACCCTGATTGGGATCATTGTTATTCCCAGGTGCCCCTGCTGTGTCACCGGCACAGTTCATAGTAAGATAACCTCTTGCTGGGCAGTGCCTGAGCTATCAGGGAGCACCAGGAGCCAGCAGCAGCTTTGGTTCAGAAATAACTTCAGCCCAATTTACTGCCAGTCGGTGTGAGAAATGTAAAGACTGAAAGGAATAAACATTGTGGACATTAAATGTAAAGAATCCGTCTGAAGAGAAACTACATTGCTTCTTTCCATAAATGTTTAGTAAATATTAAAGAACTAATGCAACCTAATAGTTTTTCCCAGTATTGTATTGCTTTTAGAGTATCCATAAAAGTGACAGAGATAAGGACAGATAAGACCCATCAGAGGTTCTTGCCCCATATTCCAAGAACGGGGACTATTACTCAGTTCATTGGGCATTCCAATCTCCCCTCCTTATCTCAGCATCCCAGTGGCCTGGTGATAGTCAACAGCAGGAGTGGCCCATAAACCTTTAGCAGGAGGAGCCTCTCTGCACTGCTGAGCTGAGAGAGAGACCCCCAAGCACCCGATGGAGCCACGCGTTGGTCTCATGTCCCCAGGTGCTGGTCCCATGTCCCAGGGTGGCCCCTCCTCGGGCACAGCCCCTGCCCTGCTGCCCACTCTCCTCCCAGGGTGGTGCAGGGATGTGTTGGGTTGTACCTGGGCAATGTTTCTCACCTGGGTAACGGAGCTGCAGCCGCTGCTGGGGCTGGGGACTGGCCACTGGACCAGGGACTGGTCACTGCCACCGTCCCCTGGTCTCTGGCTCAGAACCAGCTCAGATGCACATCCAGGGGGTTCAGAAAGCTTCAGTGAAAAGTGGGGGGGTTATGAGAGAATTGGTTTTTCATTTGTATTTTTAGTGCTAATTCTCCATTGTAGTAGTACAGACCCACCTACAAGGTGCTGTAAAGGTGGATCTGGTCCAGAGCCGGGAATTCAAGGACAGGGATCTTTGCCCTTACCTTTGAAATGCCCTAAAAGCCTCACAGATAAACACAGCCAAGCAAGGCCCCTGAGCAGGAATCCTACTCCCTGCTGTGCCCCTGTGCTCAGACCTGGCTTTGCTGGAGTTCAGGTGGGGGTGGCTGAAGGAACCGAGCGGGTTTGGTGTTCCCCATCCCAGGGAACCAGGCTGGAGTTGTCCCCAAATGTGCTGAATGGGCTGTAGCTTTTCTGCTGTGTGTTTCCTGTTGTTTTTTAATAACGCTATTCCTGGAACTGGGGTGACTTCAGTTGTGATACAAAGCAACAACACAACCTGAGCTCTCAAGGGCTTGGAGCCAGCGCCCTTCTGGGATTTTTTCCCCTTGGAGTTCAGGCACCAGTTTTCATTTCCAGCTCCCTTTGCTTCTGCAGGGTGAAGGGACATCAGCAGCTCTCTGAAAAGAAAACTCAGTGCCTGAGTAGCAAACAGAAAAGGAAACAGTGAAAATGTGTCTGGTAAATGTGGAGAGGCAGAGGTTATGTCCAGTAATGCCCCTAAACTCTGAGATGACCGAGCAAGTTTCTTTCAGCTGAATGAGAAAAAAAAGCAACGTTATCAAAATAATGGGGGGAGCCCCAGACCACTGAAGTGGAATTGATCAGTTGACAAACCTTGTGAAGATAAACCACTCTGCTGATCCTGCCTCTGCTCTCTGTGGAGCTCAGAGGGAGCTGACAGTGTCCTGCTCCTTTCCCAAACCCAGCTCGAGTGCAGGGCAGCGTGGCTGCAGCCATCTGTGCTGGGGGCACACAGACCGAGCACTCAGAGCCCTCCTTGCTCTCCCTTCTCAGCCGGACGCTGACAGGCACGAAGGAGCTGGAAATGCTGGGCCCAAGAGAGTCCTGGGGTTAGAGAGCCCAACCTGGGACATGCTGGTTTGGGGCCAAATTGGTCTTGAGGTTAATGGAGAGCTTTGAAAACAAAGACTGTGATCTCCGAGCTCTCGGTGGGCCCTGGAGCAGCAGGTTGGCTCCTTGGAAAAGCGAGGAGGAGGTTACAGTGACCCCAGCACTCGCTGTGGTTTCTGGCTGCTGCTGCTGCTGTCCAGGCGTGGGGCCAACCCTGCCTGGCTCAGGAGCCCTCTGAAATCTCTGCTGCCTCGGGTTTCTCTGGGGCTCTGCTGCTTTGTGTGGGATAATCAGGCCTCGAGTACACGACTGTTTCTAGGGCTAAAGACATGATTTAATAAAAAGAGACGTTTCTGGGAAAGCAGGTTTTTTCTTGTGTGGTTTTTTTGTTGTTGTTGTTCTCTGGCTGAATTTATAAACCCAGGAAATGGCACTTGGCAGATGCTGTGTGAGGGAAATGATGTGTGATGAACCTGTGGTGCAGGTGAGGGACCTATGGGCACCGGGCACCTGTGAATGGCAGCAGCTGAGCACACAGGAGCAGAGCTCCAGAGGGCCAAGAGGCCCGGGTGCAGCTAAAAGGGGAGGAAAGCAAAAAATCCTGATAATTTAAACAAGGGACAATCTGAGAGCCACAAATCCAGTCACGGGGATAGGACAGGGATAGCACAGAGGGATTCAGGTTCCAGCAGCATCTGTGGCTTAGTGAGCATGGGGTGCTAAGGGATTTTACAGTGCTTTAGGGATTGTGCCTCTTCCTGGGAGGAAGGCTAATCCCTGAGCCTCCTCCTCGACACAGAAACAGAGCCCTGGAGGAATCCAAGGGAGGTTAAAGGCCTGGTAAGCCCCCTGGGGAAAACAGACCGGCTCCAAAACACAGCACGGCCCCAGGAGGGCAGAAGACAATGAATGGATTCTGATAAACCACTTTCTATCCCACGGGCCTGTTCGACTGAATTGCCAAAGGGAGCAGCCCTGGCTTGAACTCCCAGCTGCAATTTTCCCCTTATCGACAGTGCTGACAGTCACCTGCTTGTTCATCTCCTGATAAATGTGGTAACTGCAGCCCCCCAGCACAAAGAGAAACAGGCTGGACAGCTCTGTCATTTGAGCCATTTTTCTTCAGCCCCGGGATCTCTCAGTCTCCATTTCTCCATCGTCCCCATTAGGGGACATTCTCCCTGTGCCACCACCACAGTGAGGTGGGACATGCCATATCCACCTCAGCTGTGTGACAGATGACAGAAATCACTTTTAATCCCTTACCACCCACTGGTGCCTGGAGGGCCTGGTGGTCAGAAAGATGGTCTTGATATTCTTTATCCTTTATCCTGAAACCATTCCATGTGTCCTGGTTTGAAATCAGCACCATGGGGTACAAAGTCAAATTTGCTGGAGAAGCCCAGTTACAGGGGATTATTTTCCCTATTGCTTCTTCCCTCTCCCTTTGTGCTCTGTTACACACAGTGGGTGATGGACACAAACCAGAGTGGGAGCTGTGCAGGCGACCTGAGTTGAAGGAAATCACACAGAGTCCTGCTGGGCCCTGCCCTCTCCCTGTCCCCTGTCCCCTGGCTGTACTTGGGGCTGTCCCAGCAGATCCAGCCCCCAGTGCCACATCCCCTTGAAGCTTTGCAGCCACATCAGCCGTGCCCTGGCTCTGTCTGTGCTCTGCGGTGGCACTCTGCCATCACAGCCTCCCCAGTCATCATCACACCTGGGTTTTGTAAGCGAGCGTTCCTTTCCTTCTTGTGCCAAAATCCGAGCGGGATTCCCGGGAGCCTCTTAGCACCAGCAGCCGGGCACTCCGCCGGGGTTCCCCACCGGTGTAAACACAGCGGAGCAGGGGATTAGCTCCAGAGCACTGCTTGCCGGCCAAGTCTCATGCCCAGCTCTTGACACTGTTTCACTGACTCAGCCGAGGACTGGAGCAGTTGACAGAAATGATAGAAGGCTCTCAAATCCTGACTGGCAGGGGAGGGGATGAATAATGGCTGGATTTATTGTTTTGTTCTAAAGGCGGGCGGGCATGCAGTGAAACTAGCAGATGTCAGGTTCAATGCCCACAAAGGGAGGCGTTTTCTTTGCGCCAGGTGCAGCAAAACTGTGTGGGATTCATTATTTCAGGATTTACGGGCTTTACACAGGCTCAAAAGCCAACCAGACAAGACCGCGAAAGAGAAATCCATTGAGATCTCGGAGTACAAAGGCACATTGTTGGTTCTGGACGTGCCTGAGCCATGAGTCACCAGAGGCGGGGAAATGTCTCTGCCCGCTTGCCCCGCTCTTTATCCTCAACCCCGGGCATCCGCTGTGGCCCGGCGAGGGCTGGAGGAGGATGGTGCGTGATGGACCTGTTCTTGAGGCAGTACGGCAGGTCATGTGTGAACCTCACATCACCCCGGAGTTATTTAAGGTGAAAGGCAAGGCGCTACCTCCTCCCCAGAGCGCCGGTTCGCAGCAGCGCAGCTCCGCGGGGCACACAGCGCAGCTGGGCACGGGCAGCTTCGGCAATAAAAGCTGTTTCAGTGGTATAATTTCCAGGTCTCGTTTAAAGAGGGTGCAACTGCTCTATTGTGGCTCGGGAGTGCAAAGGTAGGAGCCTTATCAGCAGGGCACGGAGCAGCTCCCGTAAACGCACCTGTGCTTTCGGCAGCGGGGGCAGCCGCCCGTGCCGGGTGCGGCACCGGCACCGCTCCGAGTCCTGCCCAAAGGTTATTTTATATCACGGCGTGCCGGGTCCCCCGCCTCTCCCAGGCGAGGATTTGGGAGGTGTGGGAAGCGCTGCGCTGCCGAGCGATGGTTTCCTGATTGCACACACTTCCCAAAGGCACCTGCGGGCGGCTGATAACAGGCGCTGACTGGAAATAACGCCGCGGCGGCACTTTTGTGTCCAACAAGTGGCTGTCAATGAATCACTGAATCACAGAATAGCTGGGGTTGGAAGGAACCCCTGGAGATCATCCAGCGCAGCCCCCTGCCAAGACAGGGTCACCCGGAGCAGGTGACACAGGAACGCATCCAGGTGGGCTTGGGATGTGTCCAGAGAGGGAGATTCCACGACCTCTCTGGGCAGCAAAGAGCAAAGTGGGGAAAATATTTTCCCGCTCTGCTGCAATGTGCCATGGAAAGCTCCACTCGTGTCCATCAGAGCTCTCCCTAAAGCACTCCTCTGCCGGCCTGGGTAGCACAGACACTGCTCCAGGGCCCAGGGCTGGTTCCCTGCCCGCCAGGGCTGCTCCTGCCCAGGCACCTGCTCCGCCTGCGACTGTGGCCAGGATCCCACGGGTGACCCCGAAAGGCGTTTTTTGCCCTCGACTGGCACCACGCACACCAGTCCGGGATGGGGGAATGGACAAATATGGGTGTTTTGTGTGTTTTGAGATTCTGGGTCTGTCACCATGGCTCGTGTCCCGGGCCGGAGGTCTCCTGTGTGTGAGGGGAAGGCCGTGCGGGCGGCGGGGCCCGGCCGGTCCCCGACCCGGGGATGCGGCACCACCTCAGCTCACATCACGGTGCCCGCGACCTGCCGCTGCCCCGCCGCCCCCGCGCC
>NW_008239284.1:819319-823257 GCF_000691975.1 Corvus brachyrhynchos
TTCCCCCCGGGCTGCAGCCCCCCAGGCGGTCCCAGCTGCCCCCAAGGCTGCGGCCCCTCAGGCCAACTGCTTTGTCCACAAGATCAGCTCCAACTCCTTCACGGTCACCCCCCGGGGGCAGATCCCCAGCATCCGAGTCTCCGAGCCCGCTGCTGTCCCTGCCGGCCGCCCCGCAACGCCCAAGGGGCCACCAGTGCCATCCACCAGCCCTTCCCATGCCAGAGCCAACGCCAGGAGGCCAAAGCCGGAGGAGGCCGAAGTGGCCGTGTCGCCCCTGCCCAGTGCCAGTCCGGCCCCCAGTGCCACCGGCGCCACTCGTCCGCTTTCCGCCTCAGCCCCCCGGGCTGGGGGCTCCTTTGAAATCCACCCGGCCCCCAAGCCTGACTTGGCTGCCATCCCAGCCCACGACCTGCAGGCACAGGCTCTGGCCAAGCTGCGCCTGAATTCGCGCAATTCCTTCGTCTTCGTGCCCCGCCGGGAGGGCAGCCCAGCTCAGCCTCCAGCCCAGACTGCGAGGCCAGGGCCACCGCCACCGCCCTTGGAGGAGAAGGCACCCAAGGAGCCCCCGAGGGCTTCCGCCCCGGAGCAGGAAGAGCCCATCACTTCCCCACCGGCGCCTCTGGATCCATTGGTACCTGTGACTTACATCGACGATATTGTGGAGCCGGACAGCGGGGAGATTTCTCCCAGGGCTGGCCCGGCTGCGAGGACGGGGAGCTTGGCGGATCAGCCTGGAGGAGCTGGCCCTGACTTGGAGATGGAGTTTTCCTCTGTGCCCCTCTACAGACCACACTCCGCCCCCCAGCAGAGGGGAGGCAGCACCTTCACTGTTGTGCCCAAAAGGAAGCCCGTGGCCCCAGGGCTGCAGGCTCTCGCCGATGCCAGCAGAAGGCCACAGCGGGAGGAAGAGGAGGAGGAGGAGGACAGCAAAGGAAGAGGCAAAGCCGTGGAGAACGCTGAAGGGCCCCAAGTGGGGATATCCCATAAAAAGCGCTACCCCACGGTGAACGAGATCGAAGTGATCGGGGGGTACCTGTCCCTGGAGAGGTCCTGCATGAGCAAGACGGGCTCGCGCCGCAAGAAGGTAACCGGGCACCTCTGTGCTCAGCAGCCAGGCCCGGTGCTGCTTTGGGTTTGGCTTTCCATGAGGCACTGGTGGGAATATGGGCAGTGTGTTTGGTCTTTGTGGGAGCCAGTCTGCCCTCAGAGCTGGCTGAAGCAGGGGGTAAAAGGGACTGAGAAGTGAAGCCTTGGGGCTGGTGGAAAACGGGAGAGGGAAGGTGGAACTCCACCACACTGATCCAAAGGACATTTCAGAATGGTGAGGAAGGAGGCAGGGATTAGTGTTTCTCATGGTATCCAGTATTAAGAGAGTTTGCAACACTCTGCAAGCCCAGTGTCTTATTTGCTTTTACTGTCTCCTGGAACTTAAAAAGGAACCTGAGGACCACAGCTGGGAGATGGGACTTGGCGTATTAAACGGAATTTACCCTCGGGGAGGGGGCACTGGGTGCTGTCCTACAAAGCAGCTGAGGGTGGGATATGCCCTGTGATAACTGCAGGGCCTCTCCCACCCCATCCCCTCTTGGAGATATGATAATGGAAAGTAAAGTATTTCAGGAATTTAGGAAATGAGGGGGAGCTGTGTGGTTTGAACAGCTGTGGGCTTGCCCTCCCGCTCTGCTCGCTGTGTCTGAGGGCTTGGACATGTCGAGCTGCCCGTGCTCACTTGGGCAGCGTGGCATTGGCATCTTCCCCGCATTAGTGATCTATTGATAGAGGCTCAAGAATTAGGTCTTGATTAGGCAGAAAGAGATCAGCAAGAACTTAACTCTCCTTGATAGGATTATACCACCTGCCCATTCTGGATGTGCAGCTACAGCTCTGAAGATCCAAGAGATGCTGATTGCTCCAAATGCCTTTGGAGTGAGTGAATGCCAGATTTTCTCACTGCTTGGGGAGTAGCCTAGATCCTGTGAGCCCTAAATTGAGAATTAATCTTTGTAGGGCTTGGTGAAATGTATCTGGACGCGATAAGGGGAGTGGGCGTGAGTTGTTGGGCTCTGAAAGCAGCATGCTAAGGTGGCAGATCCCGACTTTTAGGGCTGTGATGTGACACGTTTTTCCATGGTGGGAGTTGTTGTTGGACGTTTCCGTTACTCAAATCCAAGTAGATAACTGAGGGACTGAATGCACACGGGTGCCTGAGGCGCTGAGCATTACAATTTGAGGAAATCCTTTGAGCAGGGTGCATCTCATTTGAAGGGAGGCGGGGAGTGCTGCTTCCCTGGTTTAACTGTCAAATTCCTCCCTAAGCACACGAAGCCTGTGGTAATTTGATGGTGACTAATGCAGGGAGCAGGTCTGGAGCACGAGCACCTTGAGGTCCAGAACAAGCAAATGAGCAGGAGTGTTGATTCTTGCTCAGTGCTCCTGAAGTTTTTCTTTGTTCCCCTACAGGGAAATGCTTGGTCAGACTGTTCTGCTGCTTAAACACCTGCTGGCTTGCACTCAATGCAGCTGTTTTCGCTCTGTTCAGGTTCAGTTTGGGGTGTTAATTGGATTTACACCAAATCAGGTGTGTGGTATGAATGGTGAAAGTATTAATACAGTGTGTTACACGTGTGGGTGCTCTTAGGATGGAGCAGAGGATGTGGAGGGAATCTTGTGGGATGGCCACACTTGGGTAAGCCCTGCTCCTGATGGAGCTGAGCTGATTTTTCTGAGCAAGGGATGCTGTTGGGGCACAAAGAACAAAGCCCCAGGTAAAGCCAATTAAATGGGGCACAGTGAAAAGTGTCCTTAACAGTACAAAAAGGAGGGAGGGAGATGAGCACAAGTCCAATGCAGTGACTCAGTTGTTCTTTGGTTTGTCAAACCCAGAGAAGTTGTGGTGTGTCCAGCCTTGGAGCTGTCTGAAACTTGCCTGTGGAAAGCTTTGCATAACTGACAGGTCAGTCCTGTTTAAGGCAGGAGTTTGGGCTGGAGACCTCCAAAGGACCTTTCCCAGCCTAAAATATCTTACGATATTGGTTAACTACTGTTTTGTCTGGTAGTGGTGGATTTGTGTGACATTGGGCAGGTCATGGAGCTTCTCTGCTCCTGTTCTTATCAGCTTAACAGCATTAACTGCCCTGCTGTGCACAGGAGGTGCTAAATACTGCAAGGTGCACACACAGCTGTTCCTGAGAACTCTATGGGGTCGTCCTACATGAGAACTTGTGTAAACATTTGGTTTCTGAGAGGAGAGATATTAAAAGGCAAAGGAGAAACTGCCTGTTACATTTGCAGAACTCAGGAAGCTGAAACAGATAGGGACCCTTTGGAAAATAAGATCCAGCTGAAGGAAAGACACAAGTTTCTGGGTGAAATTAAATGTGGTGTGGGAGAAACACCCATTTTTCTTTCAGTTCCCTTCCTGCTCAGTCAAGCACAGAGTCTGACTTTGTAGCCAGGGTCTAGAAGATGCTGATGGTGGACAAATGGAAAGATTTCTGTTTACTCTTGACCTAGAGGATGTTTGTGGCTTTTACTCTGGGTAATAAGGCTGAGTGTTGATGCCTGAAAAGGAAGTAGCTCGTATTAGGAGCATTCCTTGGTTCCTTCCCAAGAGATCACTCTGTGTCTCCAAGGCAACCAGCCAAAAACAAGAGTTCTGTTTTGTAGCTGTGTCAGGGTTTTCAGAAACTTGATTTTGGCCTGAATTGGGCAGAAACAAGACTGTTCCTGTGAGCTGGGATCTGCAGTAGTTTGTTAAAACCAATCCTCTTTCTCTTTTGGGGTGTGAAAACCTGATGCTGGTTTTAGTGAGCAGCTGCCTGTGTCTTTTGGGGTGAACAAGCCCTTATTGTGCTATACATCTTCCTTTCCAAACCTTGCTTTTAAAAGGTCTTTAATTATGCTCCATACTCAAGAAAGTAGTGTTTAGTAAACTTCAA
>NW_008239284.1:823285-824535 GCF_000691975.1 Corvus brachyrhynchos
CCCAGCAGTAATCTGGGAGAGATAAACAGCAGGTCAGCACATGCTGTGGATCACTGGCTGGCTGTGCAGTCAGGGCTAAGAATTTATTAGAAAGGAGGGTGTCAGCCCTGGCAGTTGGACCCCCTGTTCTCTGAGATGAAAATGGTGTTTTTCTTCAAATGCAGAAATTCAGCCTCCCTTTTCCCTCCCCATGTCTGGACTCAGTTTGAGAAATGGTTTTGCAGCTCTGAAGGGATGTGCCAGGAGCTGCTGGGCAGCTGCTGGAGGAGCTGGCTGAGCTCTCAGAGAGGACAGGATACATTTGCAGGGGTGGAAGGAGACCTACTGACCTTTATTCTAAACTGGGAGTGGGGCAGAGGATGCAGCACACTGTTGGTGACCTCTGCTCCGGCCTCCTCTTTGTACTCTGTTTTTGCAGAGAAGTAAAGGCATTTCAGCCCTATAGCAGTGCCAGGAGGAAGGGAAGGCTTTGCTGCAGGATGTGGATCTTTAGGATCTCAGAGGATAAAATCTCGCTCGGCTGAGCTGAGAAGAGTCAGTGGTGGTTTGGTTACCTGCCAGAATAACGTACAATAAAGTTGTCGGCGAGATAGAAATCTGGGTTTCTGCAGAACATGTGGTTGGCGTGTTGGAGCGAGAGCTAGGGAAGGACAGAGCACTGCAGAGCCAGCCAGGCTCCCCATGAGCTGGCTTTAGGCTTCAGGCTCTCCTGTTGTTGGAGGCTGGACTCTGCCTGTGTGTGCAGAACGTGCCCTGACCGTGCTCCTTCAGTGTGTCACTCCTGCAGTGCATCCCAAGTCACGGCGTGGTCGTCCTCTCCAGGGTCCAGTACCTCCTGGGGATCCTGCAGGGAAGGTGAAGTCTGGCCAGGCCACCCAAAGCCCTGTGAATAACAGGACCTGAGAGCCAACAGACATCAGGTTGTTGATGGGTTTAATGTTTTGTGCTTGTCACAGCTGGCAGTTTGCCGTGTGCTGGCAGGCAAGTCACAGCCCAGTGTGAGCAGGGATTACAGGAACAAGGCTGGTGGGATCAAAACAGTTGGAGTCTAAAGCTAAATTGTCTTCAGAGATGTTCAGCTGAACTTCCAAAAGTTCCAGCTTCCACGGACTTTACCACGGTCTGTGTCCTAATCTTTTGAGCTGTGCAATGCCTGAATGTGGCTTCCAAATTCCCACTTAAAAGTCTTTTTAAAAAATTATTCTAAATACCCCTCAGTTTTCATCATGGGCAGCAGCTTTGTTGGTCTA
>NW_008239284.1:824626-839935 GCF_000691975.1 Corvus brachyrhynchos
CTGAACTTCTTGCTCTGTAGTTTTCCATCTGTTCAGTTCTGCTGGAGATGGTCTCCTGTGAGAACCAGGTGTAGGTTTGGGATGTTGGCAGGGATCAACACTTCCAGCTGTTGCCCAGACCTGTTTGGAGCAAGTCTGCACAGTGTGGAGTCTAAATACTGGTGGCTGCCTGAAGTATTTCTTTTGCAATGTATAACACAAGTAAATTAACCATAACACAAGTAAATTAATCTGGTGGTAGAAGAAAAAATCTCAGCAAAAATTCCTTTGATGATGTCATCTCTGTGTTTTGGAGGGGTCAGGGCAGAGATTTGTGTTCTTTAGCTCTTGGAGAACTGTGTGTTCCTGTTCTGTTTTCTGTCTCTGGCTGTGCTCTGCTGGGGCAGATTCATCTGCCACCTTTAAGGAGGGGCCGTGGCAGTATCTGACATGGATGTATTGCATTTTTTGGAGATGAGGTCAGCAGTGATAAGTCATATTCAGGAAATAAGTGTCTTGGATGATGAATTGCGTGCCTGCCCTGCGGAGATGATCTCCATTAGCTGTCAGATGGCAGCAGGCTCTTTCACCCAGACAGGGCCATTTCCCTGCCTTTTGCTAGTTCCACTGATTTCTTTTCTGTGATGCTGATGGCTGAAAACTAGAAATCAGAATTTGCTGCAGTTACAGCTTTTAAACCACTTCACAAGCTGCCCCTGAGGCTGTCTGTGGGGCAGTGGCTGGTTTTTTGTTTCCCCACTGCCTGCCAGCACCTTGAAGTGCTGGGACTTGGTTGTATGAAACCCTGGCAGAGCAGAGGAGTCAGATTTATCTCATCTCTGTAGTGGGAAACTTTCTGTGACTGAGGCTCTCCATGGCCTCACTGCTCCCATGCTTCTTCTTGTGCTGCAGTGACAGTCTGAGCTGGTCCCAAAATCCTCTGGTTCTCTTCCCCCCCATGTCCTGCCTACTGCTGTCAGCACTGCAGGGAATGGGACAGAAGGGCTAAAATAGAAACTCTTACGCAAATAAGAGCTGAGCCTGGCTTTGAAGCTGGTTAGGACATGCCCAGGGCTCAGCCTGCCCCAGAGCTTGTGAGGAGATTTGAGGTACTTTGTGCTCTGAACTCTAATCACGAGGATTACAGTTAACGTTTTCTTAATCAGTTTCCTTAATCTGTGGACCAGATTGGAGATGGTTTATCATTTCCCTCCATCTCAGGGATTCAGTTTGTCTTGGGTTTGGGTTTTCCTTCCCACTCTGGTTTTTCCAGTAGGTGGTCATGGTGTTCTGAGAAGAGCAGAGGAAGGACACTGGGGTTGCTGGGGCAGGAGGAGCCCTGCTGGTCTGTGTTGTGTGTGGGGAACAGTAGGGAAAATGAAAGTACTTAGGTTTTGGGTGGAGTGGCAGTAAAGGAAATCTGGGTAAGAGCTGCTGCAGCAGCATCTCCTTCACCTCAGGGGTTGTGCTCACCCCCCTCCCAAATGAAACGTGAATTTAAAGCCTGTTTACAACCAGTGACTGCAGTGGTCTGTGGGGCTGGGAGGATGTCCCTGTTTGCCAGTCTGTGTAGGAAGAGTCACATGAAGTGTCTGTATCACACAGAGCGACTTCACAAACATCCTGGGAAAATCTGGGCTGGAGGAACTTGGTGCTGATGTTTTCCGAGAAGTGCCCTTTGGATGATCTTGGGAACTTGGCAGGATGGAGCTGCTGCTTTGTGGGTATGGCAAGGAATGTAGGAAATATCTCAGACAAAACACTTGTGTGCATAGGGAAGTTGTGTTGCTTGCAGCTGGTGAAAATGCAGCTCCGAGGGCACATCCCTGAGGCTCCTGGTGAACCTGCTGCGCTTGCTTCTCATCAAGGAAGTTCCTTTTGCATGTTAAAAGAGAGAAAAAGGGCAAGAAAGACATGAACTCAGTCATGTGGGTGATACTGCTCACATCATGGGAGCCTTTTCATCGTGAAGTCTGGAATGAGCTCCTCGACAGGGTGGGAAGTAATTCTGTTCCCAGCCTCTCTCTATTTCCCATGGAATGATGCTCCATGGGTCCCATTCCAGCACCAAACCCAGGTATTTGTTTGAGCTGCTCTGGGCAGTCTGGGTTGCACAGAAATGTTTGTAGGTGGCAGCTCCCAGCGCTGCACCTTGTAGCTACAAATGGGCTGCTCGGAGCTGCCTGTGAAATCCTCTGCTCTTGGGGAGCTCTATGTGGTTTTTATGAGGACACCAAGTCTTGACACTAATTGTACCTTATTTATCCTGCTCCCTTTGTGTATTCAGATGAGGTTTGTTTTGTACAAGTAGGGAGATTTGTCCAGTTCTTAGGGGCCGAGTAAGTAATTTTTGAATTGCTTGTTAAGCTGTGGAAGGCTCTGGCCCCTCTGCCTGCAGATGTGAGGAGGAATAAAGGGCTTCCAGAGTGAATGGCTGCTCTGTGCCCTGGCACACTGGGGCTCCAGCTGTGCTTGTGTGGACACTGGAATCTCCCCTTGTCCAGCACAGTGAAGGGAAGAGTTAACCAAGCCACTTGCCCCACACACTCTCGGGGCTGTCCCTACCCTGTCACCTCTCATCAGGAATTTGAACCTTCCCTGTGTCTTGCACAAGGAGTTTAATATTTCGAATCTCCATGCATTGCTCCTATCTGCCATGTGCTTCAGCATATTGATTACACAGAGCTGGCTTTGTGGGTTGCCTTGTAAATGGAGACTTTCTTGTTTTGCCTTGTGGCTTGGGAGCTGGGATGTGATCCTGGAGGAAACGTCTCCTTTGCCAGCCACACAGGGCTTCCCTGATGCGCTCCGGCTGTAAATCTTTAGTGCTCTTAGCTCTACTCAGTAACTCACTGAGGTGCAGTTAATGGTTGAGCAAAAGTCAGTGTCACACTCAGGAAACATTTTTGGAAAAGCATGACCAAGTGATTCTGTGGTGTCACAGCCAATTCCAGTTCCCCAAAATTCGTCTTTTTGTACAGAATGACAGAAAAGTACATTTCAGAAGTGCCATCTGCAGTTTTCTGGGCATACTGAGAATGCATCAGCCATAGCAGTACAGGGTTAATCCCATATAGGAACCAAGCCTCAAGTCCCCTCTGTTCCTAGGAATACTTGTCAGGGGAAAACTCTTTCTTTCTGTGTCAAGGAAAGGCTTTGGAGGCACAAAAGCTCCTTATCTTCTCAATGATAGCAAATGCCTTGGTGATGTGCTGGTGCTGCTGCAGTCCCCAGGGTACTATTCCCGGCTGCCCACATAGTTTTTGTCTGTTATTCAACAATTTGGGCTGACACATGACCATGTTTTCAGGACAAGCATAGACACATAGTCAAGCTCATTGCTAACTCCAAGAAAATGGCTCATTTTCCCAAAAATCCTTTATCTAAAAGTTTCTTTTCATGGGAACTGTCTAGATCATTGGCTGCAGGCTGCTGTGGGAAAACTGAAGGTCCCTGCAGAGGTTTGGAGTTTATGAACTGCTTTTCCTTTTACTAAATGTGCTGCTCTGTGGGACTGGTCAGATGGGAAGAGTAGGGTAAATCTTTGGGGGTCTTCGTGCACCATAACATTTCTGCTTCTACCCTGTTTCCAGTCACAGTTATTTCCGTGCAGAGAGCTTCCCTCTCACTCCATGGCAGCTGGGAGGTGTTCTGTGTTAGACCCTCCTCTTTATACAGGTCTGAGCCTCCATCCACCAACCCCATGGGTTTGGAGCTGGAGCAGCTTTTTTTCTGCCCAGCTTGGGGGCTGCTTGCAGCCCTCCCTGGGATGCTCTGTGTGCATAGGCTGGCTGACACTCCCAACTTGCTGTAGTTTCAGCTATCAGGTGTGATGTCTTGTGCTTTCATCTCCTTGACCCAATCTTTAGACAACCAGTGCAGCAGCAAATGTGCCTCAGTGTGAGGTGGCACAGGAGCACAAGGTTCTTCAGAACACTCGTTTTGTGTGTGCTTCATCTCTCAGAGATGTTGACCCTTGCTTTGTGTTCATGCTGGATTGTCCACCCTTCCTGCAGATACCAGCCAAACCCTTCTGTGCTGCTGAGAGAGGAGGCAACTTCCTTGTGAGGGGAAGAAGAGGGGCAGACCTGATCTCTTGTCTGTGGTGACCAGGGACAGCACCCAGGGAACAGCTGGAGCTGGGCCAGGGCAGGCTTAGGCTGAGATCAAGGAAAGGTTCTACCCCAGAGGGTGCTGGGCACTGCCCAGGCTCCCCAGGGAATGGGCACGGCCCCGAGGCTGCCAGAGCTCCAGGAGCGTTTGGACAGCGCTGCCAGGGATGCCCAGGGTGGGGCTGTTGGGGGGGCTGGGCAGGGTCAGGGACTGGTGATCCTTGTGGGTCCCTTCCAGCTCAGCTTATTCTGTGATCCTGTGATGGACCAGGTGTGAAAAGCTGCTTTACATCACACCCAGCAGCACCTGGCAGCCCCAGCATGTCCTGGGGAGTCAGTGCAGTCCCTGTTTTTTGGGAATTATTGAGGACAGAGGATGATTAGAGGAAAATTAGTACCTGAAGAGAACAGGTCTTGATCCCTGGTGCTGCTCAGTTGTTTGGATCTGGTGAGGCACTTGGTGGGTTGGGACGTGCTGGAGGTGCTGTGGGATGGCAGCAGGGCAGGGATGGAGCCCTGCTTGTGCTTCACCACTTGCCATCCCATCCTGCTCCTCCAAGGACAGAGCAGGGATGGCAACTCCTGCAGGAGTCCCGGGTTTGGGAGATGGGAACCACTCATAGGGAAGGAAGATGGGCTCAGTCCTTCTCAGCCCCCCCTGTTCTGGCTGCTGTGATGGGGATCAAATGCTGACTCAGACTCTCCCTGCTGGAATATAGTTACAGGATGATTTTATTCCTTTAATGCCTAGAACAATTATTTTTTTCCTGACTGTTACAAGGTGAGGATTTGGATTGCCAAAGAGGTTTCAGTTTAAAAGGTGTAAACACCGTACTTTGGCTCTGGCTCATCAGCCGAGCAGCAAATGTGATAATGGGTGGAGAAAAGCCAAAGTAAGGAGATTGCTTCTAAAGCTGAGGATGCAGATTAACCCCCGGAGACTTCCAGAGAGGGTCCCTCGTGTGTGAGAAGCCATCGGGTCTTGCTCTCTCATTAGAACTGCCTTGCAGACTTTCCCACCTCCTTTTTGGAGGTGAGGTGGCTGCTGACTGTCACTGCTTATGTTGTAAGTTGGGTTCTATAAATTGGTTCTTTTTGTTTTTAATAAATCTCTTTATGTGGGGGCTCTTTGGTGGCTGGTCTGGATGCAGCCTGAGTCCTGACAGCCTGAAACAAAGTTGACTTCCCTTTTCTAAGTGAGCTCTGCATGACTGCTCAGATTTATGCTTTTTTGGGCAATGTTTGCCCTGGCTTCTCTTTCCTGGATATTCTATTACTCATTACTGTTCAAATCCTAGCAAATAAATAAATGATTTTTGCTATGGCAACAAGAACCTATCAGTTGAACAGCACAATATTCCCTGAAAAGCCTGCTTTACTCTTTCCAATGTGTCCGATTGCTGGGCAGAGTATTTGTATGTATGTATGGGTTTGGGTTGGACGCAGGGTTTGTGACACAGCTGTGGGTGAAGCCTCCAGCTGAGCAAAGAGTGACAAATCCCTGCAAACATCCACAGCTGAAGGGTGCAAAATTCTTCCTTGCCACAACTGGCAGCTGCTGCTGGGGCAGAAACAGGGGAAGCAGGGCTGAGCAGAGGCCTCTGGCTGGGCTCCAGGGAGCTTGGCTCTGCTGGGACAAGCTTTTCTTCTAAAGAAATGGCCCCTGTTGCCTTTTGTGTTCCCATAAAAGTCTCTGTGGTCTGGCAAGGCACTGCTGGCTGTGCAAACCTGTTGTCTGTGCCATGACTGGGCTCTTGGTTTTCCTTTTTCGCTGGTTCCTGGGACTGAAGCTGCCTGTGTTCCTCACACACAGCGCTCACTTGTGCTCTGTAGCTGCTCAGAGCATTTCTCTGCCCCATGTGTCCCCCTGGTTTTGCCTGAATTCTTTCCCTCCCTGTACTGTTGGGTCAAGCAGAGCTGCTTTGTGCTTCCCTGAAACCATGTCATACGCAGAGAAGGGAGCTCAGGTGCTGCCACAGCAGATTTTGGGGTTTGGGGCTCTCTCCCCACGGGCAGGGCTGACTGAGTGCCCCAAGGCCCCTCCTGTGCCAGTGCCTGCTTGTGCCTCGTGTTTGCTCTGCCTGGGTGTGCCCGGGGCTTTATTCAGCAGCCGTGGGACTCTGCCTGCTGCAGGCTCTGGGAGCAGGGGGTGGGATCTGCCCTAGGGCAGGTCAGTGTGGTTTGAGGGAACTCGTGCCGTGGTGCCCCTGAGCACAAGTTCCTGTGTGAGCCTTGCAGGCTAACTTGGCCCCAGCTGTGCCCTGGGTGCCAGGGGCTGACTGGTTGCTCTGTGTGAAGGGCTCCAGCATGGCCACCTGCTTGAATTGGCTCTGGGAGCTGTTGAGTTTGGGCTGTTGGTGTTGCCTCTGGGCTCTGTGTGGGATGTGGGTGTCTCCAGGCTGTTTCTGCTCCATTCTGCTCTTCGGTTTTGCTCCCTGCTGAGGCTGTTTTCTCCTCTAGGACTGCATGCACCTTTGGTCCAAGCTGGACTCAAAGTAATTTTTCTTAGAGATTTCCTCCAGACAGCAGTAAACAGGAACATTTAGTTCCATCTCCCAAGCTTAACTAAACCCCAAGGCATATCTCTCCTGTCTCCTTTGTTTTCCATGTTTAGCCGAGTCCTCCTTGCCCTTCAGTGCCACTGGCAGCACTGGTAAGTGGCCTGTGTGCAGTTTCTGCTTCTGGGATAGCTCCTGAGCTTCCAGGAGTCCTGGGCACCTCCACCCTCGTGGCCTTCGTGCCTGGCAGCGTGGCTCATCCCCACAGGACAGACACCACATTGTGAGCAGTGACAGCCTGGCTCGGATCAGGGAGCATCTAGGTCAGCAGCAGGGATGGGAAATTCAGGGAGCAGCAACTGGGATGCTCGAAGCTTCAGCACCATTTTATTCCAACCCCTTTTGTCTGAAATAGAATCACTCTTCTCCCCGTGTGTCATCTGGGGAGACTCAGAGTGGCTCTGGCCAGGGCTGGGACAGGGAATGGGGAAAGGCAGCTTCCATCCTGCCTTCTCCTGGGAGGAGCAGGGGAAGGGAGCCAGCCTGTGTCCAAGGTCCATCCTGCCCTGGGGCAGAGCAGCACAGAGCTCCGGCTGTGGGTTTGCAGTGTGGAGGAGCTGCAGCTGTTCCCTGTTACCCAGATTTGAGCTAAGCTCTCCTCACTGCTTTGCTGAAAAGCAGTGGTGAAATACTCCCTGCCCTGCTCCGATCCCTCCAGAGCTCCTGTCTGTGATCAGCACAGGTGGCACAGTGACCTGCTGGCTGCTCTGGCCCTTGGGGACATCTGGGCGTGACTTTGGCAGCCCCCAAAAGCGTCACTCCGGTGCTCCCACCACTGCTGTGACAGGGAATGGGTGCACCTGGGCAGCACCATGGTGCTGGAGGGCTGCTTGGGGCCAGATGCCACTTCCCAGCCTGTGGGGGATTTTCTGTATGATGAAAATACAGGATAAATGTGCTGCACTTGCTCCTGGCCAGTCATTACATGGCATCTGGAGAGATCAGAACCATCCGGCTCCTGCCACCTGTCACAAGCTGCCATGTCCTTTCCATTCTGTTTATAACCCTATTAGCTGAATTTTAATTGTGTTTAGAAGTAAAGGGATCACAACACCCTTTTAGACAGCTGCTCCTGAACCTTGATCTGTGTTGGCTAAATACTTCCCTACTTCTGGCATGAACTTACTCCTGGCAAGCTTCTCCTCCTCATTTGTCTGCTGTGTGCTGGCATCAGCAGTTCTGTGCTCCTTGGTGGTTGTTTTCTGGAGTACTTACAAAGGGCTGTTATGCTTTTTCTCCACCTTCACTTTGCCGGTGTGAAGTTTTTGCCAGTGAATCTCCTCTGCACCAGTTGAGGTGATGTGTAACCAGATCCCTGGAGCACAACGGTAGATAATGATTAGGGCAGGCAGGGCTGCAGGGGAACAAACCCTGCCCTCAGCTTTTCAGCTTGGAACAGCACATCTGGAGGTACTTCCACCACCTGCTGGGTGTTACAGGGAGGAGAGAGCCAGGCAATCCCTATTTTCAGCAGAACTGCCTTGTTTTATTCCTGGTTTATTTAAGCGGCATCCTAATGATTACGGTCCTATAGCCAATCCCAAATTTTCTTCCCCAGTTATTCACAGGTGATGAACTTCTCTTAGTGCAAGGGTTGCTCTTAAACACCATTCCATTTCTAGTGTTTTTGCTCTCCAGTTTTCTTCGTGACCATAAAATTTTGGTTTGCCCTTAATGAAGTCATGTTTGAGTCACTTTCATTTCTCAGTCTCCCAGTGACCGTGGAAAGGCCATTAGTGACAATACTACATACAACTGATTTCAAACCAGAACCTTTAAGGCCTCCCCCTTGTCCAGTATTTTCCTTGTCTGCTACCAGCTGTTACCATCTCTCCTTTAGCTGCTTCCTTCTTCTCATTTCTGCTTTAAAGCCCTGTTTTATGTAGTTTAAATAGCTCTTCGCTAGAATGTCCTTCCAAGACTGGAGTCCTGATCATGGATGTTTCTGTTTTCTGGAGCTCGGACACACAAAGGAGTTGCCAGGAATTAGCAATGTCATGTTTCCAACATGTGGATGTTTCCCTGCTTGTCTCTCCCATGAGAGATGTGGTGGCAGCTCCTCCTGGCTACTGGGCATCAGTGTGAGGGGATGGCAGAGGGCACAAAGCCAGAGGTACTCCAGACCCCTGGAGCTTCCTGCCTCCATCCCATCCATTTGGCTCTGCCTTTGGGGTTTCCCTCAGTGTGGCAAGAGATCCACCAAGGCACTTGGGGAGGGATGGGAGGATCTGCAGTGGCTGCTGCAAAGCAGGGGCAGCCCTGGCATGTGCAGTGGCCTGTGCCAGAGCCAGTGTGGGGATCAGCGGGTTCCTGTGCTTCTCTCTGATAATTCTCCTTGGCTGTTGTCCAGATGAAGATCTCTTTCAACGAGACAAGTTTGCAGACGATGTTTGAGTACCCCTCAGAGAGCTCCCTGGCAGAAGAGGATGAGGAAGAGGAAGGACACGTCAGGGGCAGCCCTGGCATGTGCAGTGGCCTGTGCCAGAGCCAGTGTGGGGATCAGCGGGTTCCTGTGCTTCTCTCTGATAATTCTCCTTGGCTGTTGTCCAGATGAAGATCTCTTTCAACGAGACAAGTTTGCAGACGATGTTTGAGTACCCCTCAGAGAGCTCCCTGGCAGAAGAGGATGAGGAAGAGGAAGGACACGTTTCCGAAACAGAGGAGGAAAAACCTCGTACCTTTTATGTTCCACGCCCAAACAGCACTTTGCATCCCAGTACACCTAACTCAGGTGAGTGAGGTGCTGTGTTGGCACTGTGGGGTTTCTGGTAGTGTCTGACACTGTCCATGTTTCCTACAGACCCTTAAGGGGCTCCACGTGGGGGGAAGCTCCAAATGGAGGCGAACAGGGAGCTGCAGATGGGCAGTTTCCAGGCTGTCCCTGCTGGGATCCTGGTCCCACTTATTTCTGGGGTGGTCAGGAATATTTATCTCATCTTTCTCCTTTCAGCAGATTTATCCAGCTACACCCCAAAGCACTCCGTGAAGTTCAGCGAGTGGCAGGAGCAGAAGTATGAGGGTCCTGCTGCAGAGGGACCCCTCTCAAAGGAAGCTGATTCCCATGGGAACCAAGTCATGGTAAGGCTATAAATAAGCAAGTCTTGTGCTCCCTTTTGGGGTGGGGGTTGTCCTGGGTAGTTGATGGGATAGGATGGGATGTGCCTTTCCCTGCACACCTGTGCTTGTGTTCCTACCCAGGAGCTGTGTCACTGCTCCCAAAGGGACCAACACACTGTCCCACTGCCACTAATACACCTGCCCCTCCCCGGCTGTGTGAAGGAGACTCAAGGCAGGTGGCATACTCTGTGCTCAGCACAGGAAAGATGTGGATCTGTTGGAACAAGTCCAGAGGAGGCCATGGAGATGCTCCGAGTGCTGGAGCCCCTCTGCTCTGGAACCAGGCTGGGAGAGCTGGGGGTGTTCACCTGGAGAAGGCTCCAGGGAGAGCTCAGAGCCCCTTCCAGGGGCTTATGAAAAAGAGGGAGATTAATTTTTTTGGTTTTTGTTTGTTGTTTTTTTTTTTAACATGGGCAGGTAGTAGGACAAAGGGATATGTTTTTAAACTAAAAGAGAAGAGATTTAGATTAGATATTGGGAAGAAATTGTTCCCTGCGATGGTGGTGAATCCTTGGCACAGGGTGGCTGCCCCTGGATCCCTGGAAATGTCCAAGGCCAGCTTGGACAGGGCTTGGAGCAAGCAACCTGGGATAGTGGAAGGTGTCCCATGGCAGGGGGGTAGAACAAGATGGGTTTTAAGGCCCCTTCCAACCCAAACTATTGCAGGACTTTATGGTACTCCAAGGCACGTTTGGAGGGGGGGACTAACTAAACACACCCGGTTAGCCCGGGCAAGGTGCCATCCAAGGGTGAGGGTGCTCCTTTGGCCCGGCTCTGACTGTGCTCTGGGTTCCTGTGCTCTGCCCACAGCTCACCCCGGCGGAGAAGGGCGGCCTCTCGGATTTCAGCAGCGAGCCCGCGCTCTATTTCTGAGGCTGCTCCATGGTGCTGCAGCAGCAGCTGCTGGGCCGGGAACCGCCACCGAAACCGCCCCACACCGCAGCTGTCCCCGGATCCTGCTGCCAAGGGCGGACCAGATGCTCTCAGGCATCCTCGGAGAATATTTGCACTGGATTTTGGGACCGAATTACTGCTTTCAAGGCGTATGATTTATTCTGCCTGTGGCCTTGCATATTCCTTGTTCAAGATCAGCTGCTGGTTAGGCAAGTGTGGGAAGGACATCTGGAATCCCGGGATGGATGTTGATTTTTCTCAGTGCTTATCTGAGTCTAGGCACTGTGCAGGGTCTGGACAGCTTTTGTAACCCTTCTCCCCAGTGGAGGATGGCTCTGGAGTTGGAGCACTGGGCAGTTTGACACATTGGGTGTGATTTGACACATTGGGTGTCAGTCTGGAAAACCACTGAAGGTTCATGGTTTGTCCTTGGCATGTTTCTGGCTCTGGTGTCACTGAAACGTGGAATTCATGTGCCAGTTCTGTGCTTGTGGAATTCACTGAACACCCTGAGGGAGGGATGGGAAGAGCAATGAATGCCTTTAGCTTGAGGTGTTATTTTTGCACCAATCAGTAGAGAAGTGTCCAGACTGTCTTGAGCTTCTTGAAGATTCCCAAACATTGGCCATAGCTCTGGTCTGTCCTTCCAAATTCTGGCATCCAGTCTCTGGGAATTGCTGGTTGTGCTCCAGTTTGCCAGTTCTTCTTGTTGCTTTGTTCCAGATCTGATTTATCTCCCTTGGTTGCTTCCTTCAAGCCATGCTCGCTCTGCCCCTCTAATCAAAGCACAGGAGGGCAGTTTCACTCCTTTCTTCTGCAGAACTTGAACAAGGAATGTGGTTTTTTTTTGTTTTTTCTAGGATTTTTATAGTTCTATTGTAATTGTTTAATGCAGCCAATATGCAAAGGAATCTGCTAGAATCTTCCATTCAAGTTTTCTACTACTGTAAACTCAGGGTCAAAATTGCACTCTGGAACAGATGGAGCAGTGCTGCTAATGTGATTTGTACTTTGGGATTAAAAGAGATGTGATGGGAACAGATCCAGCCTCTTTGGGCTTTATGGAGTGAGTGGTTGCCTGGTGTGGGGCGTGATCCAAAGAAACAGGCTGGTATCTTTGATTAAATTTGATGGGTTTTGGTTTGTCTATTACATATAGATGCTGAATGTCTGCTCAAGTGACGTTGGTCTGTGAACTGAAAATGCTCTGCATACCTTGCACTTGGTTTGGTGCGTGTTGTAGCAGCAGGGGAAGGTCGTTGTGCTGAAAAACACAGGATTAAATGTTAGGACATTACCTACTTGTAGCTGTTCCCTCCTGCCCTGGGTGCCTAAATACTTTTGGAAAAATAATGGAAAAAAACACACAAAGAAAAAAGATGAGCTACTCAGTAGTTTGTTAGATGTTGGCTGGGGGGCCACAAAGAAACACTTGGCACTTCCTTGACCATTCCAAGCTAATTTGAGATCTGCTGCCTGTGTGACTTGCCAGGAGCAGGATGTGTCTGCAGTGCATCTGCCTGGGACATGGCACAAGGACCACGGAATTCCATGTGTTAAGGCTTCTCCCATTAATGCAATACTTCACGATAAGGTGCTGAGACTGGAGTAGAATGAGGGAAAATGTGAGACTGCTGGTGACTGCTAGATTTAAGGGGTGAGTTTTCAGCACAGCTTTTCTAGCAGAAAAGGTCCCAGTGAGCATCTTTCCCTGTGGAAAAGCCCAGGTCAGTTTAAGGCAGCTCTGTTTCTAGCAAAACTGCAGGTGGGAAAGCAAAGCTGCTTTCAACTCAAGTTAGGGACAAGGTGTCTCAACTAGTCCTGGCTTAGTTCTACTATGGATCCATGAAGAATGCTAAAGCCAACACTGTCCTGCAGCTCCAACACTGCTCTGGTACTCCTGTGAGTTAATTCTGTGCCTGCAGCCTTGTGGGCAGGACAGCTTGGGGGTGTAGGGGTGCAGAGTGTGCTGCTGACTCTCTGCCCGTTCCCCCAGTGATCCTGCTCCACCTTGGAGCTGTGATTCACACCTCACTGAGCACTCCTTTGCACTTCCCAGCTTTGTGCTCTAATCCCTGCCCAGGTACTCGAGCTCCCTCCAGGCAGAGCAGGGTGAGTGCTGTCCTGAGGGCAGGAGCATCAGCTGGTCAGTCACCTCCTGGGATGTGCTTCAGGATCACTGTGCTCAGAATGAAGGGGGTTTTTTTTGTAAATGCTTACCCTGATTTGTAGCACTTGAGGATCAGCTTTAGTGGATCTCTGACTAATACCAAAGCACGTCTGAAAGGAAAATTTACTTCTGCGAGACAAAGGCTTTTATTAAATGTGGCATCCTTGTACCACAACAGCAGCTCTCCCTGGCCAACAGGACTTTCCAGGCTGAAGAACAAGTTCAGCAATGCTTTTGTTGACGTACTCTTTGTCCTAATGAAGTGCTTTGTGGCTCAATGGCTCTACCAAGATCCCCCATTTCCTCCTTCAGGACATCTAGCAATGTCTGAGAATTGGCCAGTATCTGGGAAAGAAATAAAAATAGCTTATTTTTACATAAACTGTTTCTCTTATGAGTTCCCTTCCAATTCAGCTGATCTGCTTTGCAGCAAGAGGGGTTCTCCAGGCTCTAATTCCTGGTGATGTATCATCCTCACTGTGGGAATATCTGTGGGGCAATTTCCCTGGTTTGTGTTCATATTCTGAATACGAAAGGCCTTAAACAATTTATCTGCCTTGGAGCACGAGGCAGAGAACTTCCTGAAGCAGACCGGGGGTGTTTTGGTTGGTTTGGTGTTTTTTTGGTTGGTTGGGTGGGGTTTTTTTAAGGGAGCTTCGGTGCCTGGGCTTTTTAGATCACTATTAAATTGTGCTCAGCTGACCCAGTTTCAGCTCTCTTCCACTGTTAAAACTGCACATTTTGGGTTTCTGGCTTCAAGACTAACTCAAATCTACACTGTCCTTATGTCAGACTAAATCTGTTACTAATTTTCCCCTATTTTTAGCTCAGTGTGTACATAATCTAACATCCCTGCTTACTATGCTCTAGGCAACAACATAATTTAGGAGACCTTGCTGCCTGTCCATCTCACCAGTTAAAAATTTTAACACAGTGGACAATTGTAACCAAATGTGATGGTTATAGTCCCAAAAATAATATATCTTCCTGTGAGTTTGTGGAAATCACCAAGTGATCAGAGAGGAGCTGAGGGAAGTGCCCCACAGGACGAGGTGCTGGAGGAAGGTGAAATCCTGTGGGGGCTGGCAGAAGGCAAGGAGCGATCACAAATTAGGGATGTACATCCCAAGGAAAGGAATATGTTACTGGTTTCTGTCTGTAGGACATCAGCATCTCCTCCTCACCGCCTCTTTCTACCTCCTGTGAGTGTCAGTTCATTTCAATAAACAGGAATTCATCTGTAGGCTGGGAGTGTGGCTTGGATCTCAGGTAAGGTTTCTTTCAAAGGGGCTGTTTGTCTGTGTACCTTAGAACATAGTTTTTAAGCTTTTAAAATTTTTATGTGAGTTTTCCCCTTCACTTCAAGCTATCAGGTCTTGAAGGAGGTCGACGAAACAGCTCCAGCCTCATCTGAAAAGTGATTGTCATGGGAAAGTACTGACTTTGGGAGAGCTTGGCAGTAACACACACAGGGAAGGTGAAAAGGTTAGAGCTGTTCTAGGAACCAAAATGACACTGCCAGCCCTTGTGCTGTTTGCCTCCTTCCCACCCCTTTCTGCCCCAACAATTTGACTCTTTTAATGACATTAGTGCATTAAAGATGAAAGAAACTACATTAATGTTGGGCAGGAAGAGTGGCAGGCCAACAGCTCTATCAGCACCGTTGTTACCTGCGTGAATTAGTGCGATTTTGGGTCAGTGTCATGGCTCTGGTTTCCTCCTTTCCCCCAAACTATAGGTGTGAGATGGTCATTTTTAGGGGCTGTTCCAAAAGCCATTTTTGATATATTTTGACAATAAACTTTGCCCAAGCCCAAGCAGCACCAAAACACACCCCAATTCAACCCTCTCGTGATGGAGCATCTCAGGCCCAGGAAGTTGTTTTGGCTGCAGTGCTACAACCCAGGGAGGAGTGGTAGTTCATCGAGGGGTTCCCAACCAACCTTCAGGTAAATACAGACCCTGAGTTCGCATATATGTACATATATCCTAAACCTTCCCTGACACACCATTAGACTGGAGAGCAGGGAAAGGTTCTTCCCCCAGAGGGTGCTGGGCACTGCCCAGGCTCCCCAGGGAATGGGCACGGCCCCGAGGCTGCCAGAGCTCCAGGAGCGTTTGGACAGCGCTGCCAGGGATGCCCAGGGTGGGGCTGTTGGGAGGTCTGTGCAGGTCAGGGGTTGGACTGGATGGTCCTTGTCCCCTTCAGGATATTCTGATTCCGTGATTCCTACGGGTCCTGTCCCTGATCACAGAGAGCAGAGATCGCTGCCGTCCCTCCTCCTCCCCTCACGAGGAAGATGCACACTGCGCTCTCCCCTCCTTTCCTCCAGGCTGAACACACCGAGCGCCCTCAGCGCTGCTCGCTGTCAGTACCTGCCCGGAGGCCGAGTCCATCTCGGCGATGGTGCGGTCGATGTGGGCTCGGGTGGACCGGAGCCCCACAAGGCTCTCGCTGGTGTCGAACAAGCGCCGGGAG
>NW_008239284.1:840840-856108 GCF_000691975.1 Corvus brachyrhynchos
CCTCAGGCTCCTCATCACCCCAACCAAGAGCGGGACCAAACGGCCACAGCTTCTCCGGCCGTGCTGTGGCTCTGCTCTCAGTGCGTCCGAGGGGGCTGGCGTTGGCCAAGGAAGGGTTTTGCCCCAGAGCCCGGCGTTTCAGGCACCCAAGGGTGGCTCGCAGCATTCCCACCAGCACCTGTGTCCTGCAGCTGCCACAGGCAGGGACAGCAATGCTGTGTGCGGGTGTAGCCCTGGGAGGCGTGCGCTGGGCTTCCAGCGGTGGGCTGAGACCCCGGCAGGTCGCCGTAGAGGAGCAGCATCCCACCGGTGCAGTTTGACAGCAGAGTTCCTGTGTGCTCCGTCAAGTGCTTAACTCGCGTCCCCTCCGCTTTCCAGGCAGCCCCGAGGCCCGAGGCTGCGGGGCCGCTGCAGGATGCCGAGCTCCGGGCAGCCCTGGACGTGCTGCAGTGCTACAACTTGCACTCCGTCGTGGAGGAGTGGTTCATTGAGGTTCTGCAGACTGACCTGCAGGCGAATATAGCCCCCGAGTTCTGGAACTGCATCAGCCAGTATGAGAACACGGCCGAGGAGCCCCAGTGCGCTGCGCTGCTCCTGGATGCATTCAGTCTGCTCAAGTGCCGCCTGGAGCCCTACCTGAACAGCCTGGAGCTCCTGGAGCAGTGGACTAAGGCAGGCCTGCTCCTGGGGACAGGTGCTCAGACACTACAGGAGAAGGTGTACACCATGTTCAAAGCTATCCTCTTCTTCTCCACGACCAAATCCTTCCAGGAGATGATCCAGCAGTTCTATAGCCGCACGTTCAGGATATACATGCAGCAGTGGAAGAAAGGAGAAGATGGAATGAATGAGTGTGAGAGCAGCATGAGTGAGACCGAGCAGGAGAGTGACCCAGAGGAGGGCGGAGGAGAGGGCCCACTCTGTGCAGGCTGCAGCAGCAAGAGGGAGCAGTGCTGGTGCCCTGAAGCCATGGAGCAGTTCCAGCAGCTCAATGACATTCTGTAGGTATCTCACGGGGTGGTGGCTGTCACTCAGAACAAGGGAGGGTCTGCATGGGGAGCAGCAGCAGGTTTTACTGATCCCTGAGAACAGGAGGAGTTGTGTGAGGTCAGGCTGTGTCATGGTTCTGGGTAGAGAACTCAATACAGGCTTTCTGCTTTCAACTGGTGGTTGGACAAGAGCAGATCTTTAGACAGAAAGTTCCTCTCCCTGGATGTGAGAATATCTTACTCTTGCTCTGAGGCCTCTGACCACAAAGAAGCAAACCAGTGGAAGGTGTCCCTGCCCATGGCAGGGGTTTGGGCTAGATGATCTTTAAGGTCTCTCTCAACCCAAACCATTCTATGATTCTATGAGACGACTCCTCCAAATGGAAAAGCTTTTGATGGCTATAAACAATCTCTGCAAGGAAGATGAGATAGCAGTAGTGTCATGTGTTACGTATGTAGTGCATCTGTGTGAGCTATCAGAGCATGTGGACTGAGCTGGGCCTGCCTCTGTGGAATGTACAGGGAGGGTGGTGCCTTCAGGTATAAGATTTTCTTGATTTGCTGGTGCCTTTGCTTCCCTGTCTCCTGACGGTGTCCCTGTGTCCGCAGCCGCCGGCTGAATTTGCTGGAGAGGGTGAGCGCCGACGCCGTCACCACCATCTTGCACAGGATGATCGAGGAGAGGATGGAGCAGCGCTGCCGGGGGGAGTACGAGCACTCCTTCCTCAGCGAGTTCCAGGAGGTAAGGCAGGCGTGGGGGCAGTGAGAGTCCATCCTCCCTGGGAGATGTGCAGCTATTGTTGGTTTTTAGCAGTGCAGGCTAAAAGCAATTCCAACTTGAAACACCTGGTCCAGGGCTATGACTTCACCACCCCTGGCAGGAGAGGTGGTTAAAACTCCCTGTTTCGGCTGATGCTGGAGGGGAAGGTTTGCTCTGACCTGTGCACAAAGGACTGTCCCATTTCACCTCGTGATGTCTGTAGTAATGTGGGAATTTCTGTGGTTCCAGTTTACAAACCACAAGTGCCACCCAGCCTGCAGAGGACCCTCCCTCTGTGTAGGTGAGCCCATAATTAGAATTTCCGTGGCTGTTTTCAGTCCCCTTTTCAATTCCCCTGCAAAATAGGAAGCAAGGATGAGGGAGGATACTGTGGTATTAATCTCACCAGTGGCCACACAGAGAATGAAAATCTTTCTTTGCAGCTGCTCAGTTGCTTTGCTGCAACTTAAACTAAGTTTGTGTTGAGCTGTTTACCCACCATGACTTTAAAATAAAATTATTCTCCAGGTCATGGCTCTTCCAGGACACAATCCTGAGCTCTGTGCTCCTTGACCATGACCTTGCCTTTGCCTGTGCTGGAGAACCATGCCTGCAGCCAGGTTCCCATGCAAGCCAGACACCCTGGATCCCTCACTCTTTGCCATGCCAACCGTTTTTGTTGCCTGCAAACATCAGGAATCTTTTTGTGTTTACTTCCTTTTAGTTGTTGTGCAACACTTTCTTTACTGCACCTCATGTGAACTGCTTTTGGATGACCTGGAGATTGTTTAAGGATATTTTAAGGCCACCACAGCAAACACAACTGCATTCTGCTCGTCAGATGCTGCCCTTGCTTCCGCCTCTTGTTTGGCCACAGAATATTGGAGCATGTCAGAATTAGGAAGAGATAATTTTAAGGGGGGGAAAAAAAAAGCGCAGGCCTGGCAATCTAAAGGCAAAACAGAGAAGTCTGAGAAACAACTCACTGAAAATTACAGGTGCTGAGGGCAAAGCCTCTTTGTAGACACAGCAGCAGCTGCCTGGAGTGTCAGGTCACAATCAGGCTGTAACAGCAGCACTCAGGGAAGATAAACTCAGGGGGAAGAATGGGTTGGTTTGATAATAATTCCTTAGAACTGTGTTGCTTTGCATCAGTTATAGTCCTGTCCTTTTGTCCTTCAAGGGAATTCTTTATCAGCTTCTCCATGGTTTTGCCCAGGTGTTTGTAGTACTCAGGTTTGTCCTGGCAAAACTTGTGCATTTCTTCAGTGTTTCCTCAGTTGAGTAGATAATTAAAAATAAACATCAGCAAACCAAACCTTGACTTAGTATTTTTGTTTCAGGCTGTCAGAATCTATCAAAAATATATTAATATCTAGCAGTAGAGTAGTAGTAGAACATCTCATAGTATATTGGTACTCAAATACTATCCCAGGAAGTAGCATATATTTGCTAATTGATGGGGAGAAGGCATTTATTTTTAACACCTGGATATTGTAATTGAGTACGTTTGAAATTTGACAATTACACGTTTCCCACTAAAGCTCAAATATAAAAAAAAAATAACCTTCTGATGCTCTCTGTTCAGGTTTTTATTTTATAATTCAGTGACTAGGCTGGTTTTTGGGTTTTAAGTGTCTGAGTTGGGTTGGGTATCTGTGACTCCTTGAGATGCCTTGTTTGCTTTTCACTGATTTCAGGAACCACAGACATCTTGGGCCTAGGATTGTGTAATGGGCAGTTTGCTCATTTTCTTATGAATGGGATAGTTCTGCAAGTATAGAATGGGATGAAACTCTGCAAGAATGGAATAGGCTGCAAGTTTTGGAGTAAACCCTGTCCTTTTTGGATCCCAGCGCCTGCGCACAGTCCGTGCTCACCCCTTATCTTCTCACACCCAGCTGCACAGTCCATATCCTGTATCTTTAGTTAAAGTTCCCATTCTTTCAGCTGGGCTTTCCCCAGCTATAACCCAGGGCACATGTGGAGAGCAGCTGGGGGTGATGCTGTCCTGGTCCAGCTGCCCCTTTCTGCCACCTGTGGTGGCTGCCTGGGGTGGGTTGGGACATGGTTGTGCACCCAGCTGTGTTCACCACATCTGTGTCTCCTCTCTTGTGCAGTGGATAGAGAAGGTGATTGGGTGGCTCAGCAGGGTGTTCCTGCAGGATGGCCCCTCGGCACAGTCCTCTCCAGAAGCCAGCAGCACCCTGAAACGCTGGCGCTGCCACGTCCAGAGGTTCTTCTACCGCATCTACGCCAGCATGCGCATTGAGGAGCTCTTCAGCATCATCCGAGGTGCTTCACCCTTGGGCTGGCACTGGGTGGATGAGAGATCTCTCTGATGTGCCACACTGCCTGCTCCTGCCTCCCCTCAGAGCCTGGCACTGCTCCTGATCACTGCTTGGTTTGCAGATTTCCCAGAGTCGAAGCCTGCTGTAGAGGACCTCAAGTTCTGCCTGGAAAGGACTAACCAGAGGCAGCAGCTGCTCAGCTCCCTGAAAAGTGCTCTGGAAATGAGACTTCTGCACCCTGGTGGGTCCTGACACTGTGAGGAGCCTGGGCATGAGTGGGGATTTGCTGGGGGCTGGTCTGGTTTCCTGTTTGAGGAGTGAGGGGCAGTCACCGTGCCCATCACACATTCTTCATGTTCCAGTGGGCATGGCAGCAGCAGCTGATGGTATCCCAGCCCCTTTTGGCCTCATTTTTACACTATGGTCAGGAGCACAAAGTTTAGCTTTGGTCCAGGTGGGCAAAGGCCTCTTTGCACTGTCAGGGCTCAGCTCTGAGCCTCCGGTCGTGCTCAGAACTGGTTTCTCAGGCACATGGATCTGATCTGCCCCATTGCCTGGGGCAGTAGGGCAGCAAGCCCTCCTCCTCTGACACCACAGATAGAACAGAGGGCTTGGACCATCCAAACCCCTTCTATCCAAGCCATCAGTCTGTGCTGCAGGACTCTGACTTCCTCTGCTCCTCTCCTGTAGGAGTCAACACCTCCGACATCATCACTCTGTATATCTCAGCCATCAAGGCCCTGCGGGAGCTGGACCCTTCCATGGTTATCCTGGAGGTTGCCTGTGAGCCCATCAGGAAGTACCTGAGGTAGGAGGCGTGGGGGGCAGCCTGACACATCCCCTTTTCCTCCCCTTCCTTCACTTCCTCTGTTTTGGTTGCCACTGGCAGGACTCGGGAGGACACAGTGCGGCAGATCGTGGCCGGTCTCACAGGGGATGCTGAGGGCTCGGGTGACCTGGCAAATGAGCTCTCCAAAGCTGACCCAGTGACCCTGGAGAACGGCCAGGAGAGTGATGATGACATCTCAGAGCCAGGGGACTGGGTTCCTGACCCAGTCGATGCAGATCCAGGTGAGATGCCAAGCCCAGCAGTCGTGGCAGCCGGCTGGGTTCCCTGGTGGGCTGCAGCCTTGAGCAGCTCATTTGCTGGTTCACTGGGCTGGGCTGGGGCAGGTCCCTGTTACTCTCACACTGTTGTCTGCTGGATTCCACCAGGGAAATCAAGCTCCAAGCGCCGCTCCTCAGACATCATCAGCCTCCTGGTGAGCATCTACGGCAGCAAGGACCTGTTCATCAATGAGTACCGCACGCTGCTGGCTGACCGCCTGCTGCACCAGTTCAACTACAGTGCTGAGAGGTGAGGCCCTAGGGCTTCCGTGGCAAAATCACCTGAGTTTTCTTCTATCTGCTGTCTGAAGGGTAGAACCTTTGGACTCAGTCCTGTCAACAGCTGTTTGTGGAGCCAGGAGTGCCTTTGGCCATTTCCTTTGCAGCTTTGAGTTTGCCTCTAGAATTCCATGCTCAGTCCTGCCCTTTGCTTGTGCTGATAGGGCAGCATGCAGGAAGCTGGAGGCACTGACACCCTGTTAGCTCCATCCCACATGTTGTGATGCCCCCCCCCAAATGGAAGGGATGGGAAGATCTGTGTTTCTGAAACACAGAAAGTTCCACCTGAACATAAGGAAGAACTTCTCTACTGTGAGACGACTGAGTACTGGAACAGGAGCCCGGAGAGGCTGTGGGGTCTCCTTCCCTGGACGTATTCCAAACCCATCTGGACACAACTCTGAGTGACTGCTCCAGAGGACCCTGCTTGAGCAGGGAGGTGGAACTGGATGAGGTCCAGTGGTCCCTTCTAGCCTGAACCATTCTGGCTTTCTGTGTTCAAAAATCTGCTGCCCTAGAGGAGGTGGCTGTTCCTCAGCTGGATACCAGGAGCCATCCTGGGCAGACTGTGCATTGCCAGGCTTCCTAGGAAGAGCACCCTTGTGCCAGGGACTCCCTTTTTTTGGCTGTGTGGTGAGGGGTGGAGGCCAAGCCAGGCTGGTCCATCTGAGGGCCTTGTATCTGACCTGCTGTGTCTCTTTCCAGGGAAATCCGCAACGTGGAGCTGCTGAAGCTGAGGTTTGGTGAAGCTCAGATGCACTACTGTGAAGTCATGTTGAAAGTAACTTGCTTTTATTTTTTAAATCCAAATCCTGGGTGTTTGAGCCCATTGGGGAAGGGGAAGGACTTGAGGAGTGACCCAAAAAGGGTCTTTTAGGAAAGTGGGGGTCCCAGAATGCCAGTGAGGGGCTGATTTGTGACAGGCAGAAGTGCATTTAAATCATGTCTGTTTTTAAGCCCTGTGGGTTGGATTGTCAGCTCTGGGGAATGGTTGCTCTGGTGTTGCTGTCGCTCCTGCCCTTCCTGCAGTACCCTGGCATTGAAGAGCTGGGCTACTCCAGCTCCTCTGGGGTTGGGACTCTGGAGTTTGGTTCTGTTGGAGCACTCTAGGAAGAACACAGGTGTGGAGGGCCTCCAGTGAAGGCAGTGTTGAGCTGTAACCCCTTCCTCTAATGTCCCACAAATTTTTCTGAGTATGTAGCAGACTTTCAAGTAGCCACACACGATCCTGTCCTTTCCAGTGTCCCCATCATTGTTTGCAGACAATGCTGTTCACCTTGTTTCAGCCTCTCCTTCACTAAGGGTTAGCAGTGACGCTGATGGGAAGGAGCCCCCTCAGCCTGCCCTGCCTGTTCCAGGACATGGCCGACTCGCGGCGCATCAACGCCAACATTCGGGATGAGGAGGAGAAGCTCCCGGAGGAGGAGAGGCCTCCCTTCAGCCTCGTGGCTGTTATCCTGTCCAGTGAGTTCTGGCCACCACTCAAGGAGGAGAAGCTGGAGCTTCCAGAGCAGGTCAAGGAAGCCATGGGAGCATATTCCAAGAAAAAAAAAAAAGGAGGAGAAGCTGGAGCTTCCAGAGCAGGTCAAGGAAGCCATGGAAGCATATTCCAAGAAGTATGAGAAATTAAAGGTGAGGCCACTTTAACCCTCCTAATGAAAGCTGTATACTTTATCCAGTCCCCTGGATTTAGCTGCTGCTCTGCCCATACTCTTCCAGGGGGGTTTGCAATAACCCAGCACTCAGTGGGTTCTTCCTGCTGGGAGATCTGCTGTGAGCAGCTGCTTCCCCCTTTTCCCAGGCCATGAGGACCCTGAACTGGAAGTACCACCTGGGGCTGGTGAGCCTGGATGTGGAGCTGGCTGACCGCACGCTGTCCCTGTCTGTGTCTCCTGTGCACGCCGCCATCATCCTGCACTTCCAGACCAAGAGTGAGTGCTATGGAACCCCTGTCTGTGCTTCCTTGGGTGGGAAAGCCACGTTCCTGGGGTGGCTGGAGGCTCTGAGAGCTCTGGCAGGAGGACCAAGACCTGGTGCGTGGGTTTGGATCTTCCACAGGGTCTCCAGCACCCCGCAGGGCCACAGCTCTGACCCATCTGCTTGTTCCTGGCAGTGCCTCTCCTGCCGTCCCCAGCTTCCTACCAAATCCTGGCGTGCTGGGGCCTCTCCTCTCTGATCTCCGTGGTCTCTGCAGGTACCTGGACACTGACAGAGCTGAGTGAAGTGCTCAAGGTGCCCGTGACGTCGCTGAAGAGGAAGATGACGCTGTGGCTGCAGCAGGGAGTCCTGCGGGAAGAGCCCGAGGGCACCTTCACCGTCATTGAGGAGGAGCAGAAGGACCAGGTGGAGAAGGTTGTTCTGATTGACAGTGACGAGGAGGGGGACTCTGCCATGGCCTCACAGGCTGACCAGAAGGAGGAGGAGCTGCAGGTACCTGTCCCCACGATGATGCAAACTTCCTGTATTTTGGGTTGGGGAATCTGATCAAGATGATGGATTCGCTTTGCACTTCGGATTCACATTTTCCGCTGCAAGTGGCTGAGTCCAGCACAAACATTTGGGTTTTGAAGTGGGTATCTCTTGGTTAATCTCTTGGTGCTGGATCACAGCCTTCCCTGCAGACAAGTGCCCAGCTGCTGAGTCAGGGAACCATTTGGAAATCTCCAAATTGGTTTTTTTCAGTTAAAAAAAAAAAAAAGTCTGAGACATGATTTCATATTTGAAAATAGTCATAACTTGTTTGGATGCACCCGAGTAACACTTTTTGGCACTTCTGGCTGCCCAAAAGGCTTACCCAGCACTAACAGCTGGATCTCTGCCTTCTCTCTGTTGTGGTTCCTGGACATTTCCAGTGTCTTTCCTGCCTGTGAGTCACACTGTGTGTGTGTGTGTGTTGTGCAACACAGCCTTGCCATACTGGTGTTCATCCACAGAGGGTCATGCGTGTGCTGCACGTCAGATCCCACTGTCTGTGTGTCCCAACACTCTGCTACTGTTCTTGGATATGCCCTGTTTAAAGAGCCCATGCTCATGGCTGAGAGCAGAACTTACTGCCAGCTGCATCCCTGCCTTGTTTTTGGGGTATGGGATATTTGCTTTATGCTGTAGTGCCAGTGATTCACTGTTGCCTGTGTCCTTCTGCAGCTGTTCTGGACGTACATCCAGGCCATGCTGACCAACCTGGAGAGCCTGTCCCTGGAGAGGATTCACAGCATGCTCAAGATGTTTGTGATGACCGGCCCCGTGGTCACTGAGATCGATATCCAGGAGCTGCAGGGATTCCTCCAGAAGAAGGTCCGGGACCAGCAGCTCATCTACTCCGGGGGCGTCTATCGCCTGCCCAAGAACTGCAACTAACCTGGCAGTGTCCCTGCCCCCCTGGGCATCCCTGCCTGTGCCTCAGCTCTGCTCCAGAGTGCCACCAGCTCTCAGTGTCCTGCTGGGGGGTTCTCTGCCCTGGGGGTTTGCTGTGCCCCCTTCCCCAAATGGGTGTCGCTTTCCACACAGAGGCAGCTCAGCAGCACCCCACAACGTCTGGATCTGCTCCCCACATTCCTTCCTCCCCTACCTGAGTGCCTGGGCCCACCTCCCTGGTTAATAAATAACAGCAGGCTCCTTTTTCCAATGATGCCAACTCTTTTCTTTCCTCTTGGCACCTCCCCACACTGGAAGGGCAGGCAGGAAACTCCCCAGTCTGCTGGGCACTGTCCCCCTTGCCTTGGTCTCCGTGTGCAGCCCCAGGAGGTTTTGGGAGGGGGCTGTTGGCTCCAGCTGTTGTCTGGGGCTCTGTGTGTGGCTAAAGCAGTGTCTTGCAGCTGGATGTGATGAGTGAGACCCTGCCCAAAAACAAGGCTTGGTGCTGTCTCGGACAGGGAGGGAACAACTCCAGGGTGCCCTTGTTTGGGACTCTTAAATTGTGTGGAATAATTTTGTTGTGGGATGAAAAATGCTTTAGATGAATGAGATGCAACAGTCCTTCAGGGCAAGCTGGTTAGTCCTGGAGAAGATCCAGTGGATTATCCAGGCCCTGGTGGGATTGCTTTGCCCTGGCACAGGTACCTGTCTGTGTCCCAGCACCACGGGGCTGCCCTCGGGGATGTTGTCCTGGGGAGCTTCAGAGTTGGTGGCACCACTCGAGGAATTTGGGTGGGATAATCACAGAGCTCCTGGTTGAACACTGTGCCCCCCACCCAGCTATGGAGCAGTTTCAGGGTTGGATCCCATCTCTACTCCACGGTGTTCAGGCTGCCTCAGTCCTGCTTTCCATGTGGGTTTTGCTCATCAGCAGGAGTATGCTGGGAAAATCTGTTTATTACTATTATTTTCTGTGAAGCAAACCATGAGTCTCCACAGCCCAAGGAGTCTTTCCCCTCCTCTGCTGAATCTTCAGTCCCAGCCTGTGAGTGCTGTGGCAGCTGGAGTTGAGATACTGAAGAGCCAGAGGTAAAACACAGGAGCAGCTGTGAGCCTAGCCTTGCATCCAGGTGTGTGAGAGAGCTGTGGAACATAGAAATCACCCCCTATTTAACACTGAACCTTGTTTTTCAGCACCTAAAGCCCACAAGGCTCTGTGGTATCCTTCCTGCAGCTGCAGGCAGCAGAGTGCAGCAGTTCTCTCTTCCTTGGGCACGTCGGTGTTTTCCTCTGTGAGTAAAGATGCAATGTCTTGATCCCCCTGGGGCACTTTGCTCCAGGCTGGGAGGGGTGTGTGTGGGGGGAACCTGGTGTGTTCTGGTGTGAAGGTTCCTTGTGCTGAAGAGGATCTGGTAATAACTGAAAAAACCCCAGTCTGTGATTACTCCAGGTGAAGCCAAAAAACCCAAAGGGCAGCAAATCCACAATGGCAGCGGCAGGGAGAGAGGATGGACATCCGTGCCTGAGTGCCCGAGGAGCCTTTCCCTTTCTCTCTTCTCTCTCTTCTCTTCTCTCTCTTCTCTCCTTTCTCCTCTCTTTTCTATTTTTTCTTTCTTTTATATTATATTTTATTTTTTCGTGAAAGAACACTGAGCACGTGGAAGGATCTGCCAGGGCTGGCAGTGGAGGTCAGTGGGGTCAGTGTCTGCCCAGCCCCATCCCCCGGCGTGTCCCAAGGAGTGTCCGGGTGTGTTGCGGCTGCGACAGGGTGGGGAAAAGGCTCCTTTTGATGTGGGGAGATCAAAGCAGCTGCCAGTTTGGAGCAGAGCTGGCAACAGGGCTGTCCTTGGTCACCACAGAGCCACTGCTGGGACAAGGAACACAACCCTGGGTGACTCAGGGCCTTGGCTGCTCTGCTTTGCTTATGGATGCAAAAATATTGATTTATTTACGTGTTGTGCAGGTGCATTTATGGCTCTGTGGTGCTTCCTCACCCCCAGTGCAGGGGCTGTGAGGCACTGAGCGTGTCCTGTGCCCCATCCCAGCAGCATTCCCAGACTCTGGATTGAGATGAGGGGCACTTCCAGCCCTTCCCAAAGCCATGGCTGTGCCCTAGAAGGGCACAGGATGAGCATCATTCCCATCCTGACTTTTCCCAGCTCCCTCATGCTGCCTCAAGGGCTGGACCCGTGGGGTGTGATGAGTTTGTCCATCCTGAGCCAGAGGATGAGCAATGCCACCACTGAGGGGACCTGGAGTCACCTCTCTGCCCACGGGAGGTCCCGAAGTGGAGGAGCCAGAGCCACCAGCTGTGCTGTGGTGTGGTTGTTTCAAAGTGTTACAACAGGAAAAACTCTGGTTTAATGAGTGCTTCAGCTTTCATGGAATAGAAGAGTCTTAAAGTTAATTGAAACAACCTGGAAATGTAATTTTTTTCAGAGTGAACAGAGGAAGCTGAGGGAAAAAAAGGCTTTGTGCTGTTCCCTGTGCCATTTGCTGTGCAGCGCCATTGCTTCAGGCTGGAGCTGTGTCTGCTGGCCAAGGCAGCCCCTGTCCCAGGGCTGTCGCCTTTGCAAATCACTCCCACTCCAGGGGAAAGAAAGAAAAACATATTTATAGCTCAAAAATGCCCATAAAATCACAGAACCATAGACTCACAGAATGGTTTGGGTTGGAAAGGACCTTAAAGCTCATCCAGTTCCACCCCCTGCCATGGGCAGGGACTCCTCCCACTGTCCCAGGCTGCTCTGAGCCCTGTGCAGCCTGGCCTTGGACGCTCCTTGGGTGCTTGGGAGTGGCTCCAGTTCTTTGGGGGTGTTTCACAGAGTCCCTGGTGGATGATACAAACTGTGCTGTGGACACTGGGGACGGTGTTACAGGGATTTTCTCCAGTTACCACTTGTGACATGAGGTGATACCGATGGCACTGGGGGATGCTGGTGGTGGGACACTGTTGGTGACAGGAGGAGTGCTGCAGGCACTCACTGCTCTCCATATTTTCCATATTATTTCCCAATTTTCCATTTTTTTTCCCTTCTGTTTTCTAAAGCAGTGTGAGCCACAACTTCCCAGGTGCAGCAGTGCTGGTCCCTGCTCTCTCCCACTGCCTGGTGCTGGGCCTGGATGGTGCCTCGTGGCATGGCCATGACCTTCCCTTTGGCCCTACAAGTGAGGGGCTGAACCTGCCAAACCCATTTTTTTCTTGGATTTTACCTCTTTCTTACCATTTTAGCGAGGTGGGGATGGAGCTCAGCTGGAGGAGAAAGAAGCAGCGGATTTAACTTGGGTTTTAGGAGCAATCATCTGACCCAGCACCCCTTGAATGGCTTCAAAACAAGAAATGAGAGAAAAATCCTCTGACACAGAGCACTCCCCTCATTTACCTTGGTCTATTTATAAACTGTTTGGAAGGGTCACGATAACCCAGGCAGGATGCGGTGTCCCTGCGGGGGACATTCCCCAGCCAGGGATAAACTGTTTGGGTTATTTAGGATGTGTTAAAGCTGCTCCCAGAGGCTGGAAAGTTTTGCTAAGAGTGAGATTGGGAAGAGCGAGGGGTCTGGCTTGATGGCCCCAGGAATGCACCCAGGGAATTTACACTGGGTTTAGGATTCAGGAGAGCTGATGGTTCAGGGAGCTTCAGCAGCAATTCAGGGCAGATCAACACAAGGTGAGTGATGTAAAGGGAAAAAATCCACCCACCAGCTCAGTCCAGAGCTGATGTGGCCGTGGAGCCAGGGGGTCACACTGCAAAAGGGCAAATCCATACTTGGAACAAAGATCTTTGGGTGTGGGAATGACCCTGCAGGGCTGGATTCTGCACCCCTGCCAGGGGCTGCTGACCCCCCCCCTGTGTGGGACCTGCCCACCATGGATCAGATTATTTTATGATATTCTTCTACTCTTCCCTTTCTGGGGCTGCAGAAGGGGCTGGCTCCAAGGTCAGGGCCCATGGGGCTCCTCAGGGGTTTCTGTGTCCCCACCCCGGCCCCACTTCCCCTTCTCCAGTTGCAGCCTCTTTCTTTTAGTGTCAGGGCTCCCTGCCTGCTGCAGCCTTTACATCCATGGGCCCTATTTCTGATCTCTGCATCCATTTCCCTCTGGCTCCAAGCCTGTGACCTCTTTAGCTGCTTTTGCTTTCTTTTTTACCAGTTCTCCTCTGTTTTTGCAGAGTTTCTCTGGGCAAGGCCAGTGCTGCAGGTATGGTACACTCCATCCTGGAGCTGCTGGGGGTCCCACTGGACCCATTCTGGGCTCTGAGCACCCCACAGCTTCCCCCAAGGGACCATGGGTGGTTCATTCACCTAATTCTGGTTTCCCAGGGTGCTCAGAGGGGGTTTGCCCATGTCTGGGATGCAGCTGCTGCTCCTCAGCCCTAGAAATGTTCTGGCTAAAGAGGCAACATGCAAAAAAATTGAAGGAAAACCCTAAAATTGTCACATAAGTTGGTGCCACCTGAGCTCCGGCGATGCCTCCTGGTGGGTACCAAACCCAGGGGTGCCCAAACCAGTCAGAGGCTGGTACCAAAATCTTGGCTCAGGGTCACCGTCCCCCTCTCCCCGGGACGTTCTCTGCCCTCTCTCCGTGTGGGAGAGGCCGTGTTTGTGCAGGATTTGCATCCGTGGCTACAGGAAGGGCCGTGGCACCGCTCGTCCCCATCCTGGCCCGGTGCCTGTTTCCTCCCCGTGGGGCCCAGCCAGGGGGACCCGGCCTCGGCACCCGCAGGGACACGGGGGACAGGGCTGGTGGCCCCAAGGCCCTGGGGGACAGGGCTGGTGGCCCCAATTTGATCCCACGTGGCCCCCCCTGCCCTGCCCGCATGGCACTGCCCCACGCAGCCCCCACCCCATGGCAGTGCCCCCCATGAAAAACAACCACCCCAAAAAATGACCTCTGTGCCTGCATGTCCCCCCCAGTGTGTCCCCTCCCCAGGGCACATAGCAGCTTGTCCCCTCCAACTTGGGGTGCTGGAGGTCCCCACAGCCCCGTGGGGGGCACTCAGCCCCCACACCAGGGCCAGGGGCAGCTCAAGGAGATATTTTGGCCAGGAACATGAGCAAGTTTTCCATCATCCTGTCGTTGTCCCTGCGTGGGACTGACACCTCCTGGTGCCATCCATGTCCCTGCCTTCCCCAGCTTCTCCCCAGGATTTTTTGGCGGCCACTCCAGACTGAACCTGTGATTTTGGAGTTGACATCGACACCAGGACAGTGTCCCCAGCCCTGCATCACCTTGTCACCTGCATGGCCACCTCATGGCTGGCAGTGGCCAAGCTGCCCCTCCAGATCCTCATGCCCATGTGCCATCCAGCTCCACCAGCACCCCGGGGGTCCCAGGCAGGTCTGTCCCACATCCCCACTGTCACCAGGAGCTCGTCACCCTCTGCTCTGGCAGCACTCTCTGTCCCCATCTCGGGAGGGGTTTAGAATCCCCATTTCCAGGGCAGGCTGTGCGTCTTCCACCCTCCCTGGGTCTCCTGCTGTGTTCTGGAGGTTTCCTGTCCCCCCCTCACCCCCAGCTGCCCCCACGGGGTGCTGGAATGGCTCAAACTCCTTCCCAGTTACAGCAAAACAGTTTTTGCCTGGGCTGGTGAGCCCTCGAGGGGGGTGGCAGCTTCTTGCTTCTCTGATGTTGCATCGTTCAGAGTTTTGGAGGACACTGTTTTGGTTTTTTTTTTTTAATGGTTACCAACCACACTGCTTGGGGGAAGCTCTTCCTTCTCAAAACCCCAAATTAGCCAGAAGAGCATCGCTCTTCATTGCTGTTGCCAAAACGCCTGCCAAGCTCCTCTGGATGGGATCTGTGCTCTGGGTCAGCCCTGCCTGGCTTCCCGACCCCGAGGGCAGTTCCCAGCTGCTGAGTGCCAGCTCTACACATTTGCAAGGATTTGTTAGGCAAATCCCACTGGCCACAGCACAGGCACTTCCAGCTGCCTGGCACGGGGCTGGGGAGACTTTGTGGGTCCAGGCTGTGGAGATTTGCTCAGAAAATCCCCTCCCACAGGTGCACTGTGATGCACCTAAACACCCCAAATTTGGTGTTTCCCCCCCTTATTTTCGGGGCAGTGCAGCTGGGCTCACAGGGCGCAGGTTCTGGCTGAGGGCTGTCAAAAAATAGGAGCTTGAAATAGCAGCAAGAGATCACTTCGGGCTGCTCTGCCTTTACCAAATGGGCTTGTTTTGGGGGAAAAAGCCTTGGCCAGGTTGTGCGAGTGCAGGTGAGAGGTCGGACGTGCCAGGGCCTTCATCAGGGCTGATGGAAAGGTGAGTGCAGCTGAGGAGGAGCCTCCGCGATGAACTTTTGCACTGCTGCGTGTGGAAAGCCCCCACTGCTTCCTGCTCTGAACGGATGAAGTGGTTTTCCCCCGGGGAGTTTTTGTGCCCACACCAGAACTTGGTCCCACGGCGGCCGTGCAGCCCAGCCCTGGCTGTCCCCGTGTCCCCGTGTCCCCGTGCTGCAGGGACAGAGCTGCCAAGGGGCCAAGAGCT
>NW_008239284.1:856639-871730 GCF_000691975.1 Corvus brachyrhynchos
CGCCTCCCCGTCCTGCTCCCCACCCCTCAGGGCTCACCAGGGCACCCCTCGGCTACTTCCAGCTCCATCCCTGCCACCGCCTCCCGCGAGTCCCCACTCGCTCCTCTCCACCAAAAGCCGCCTCGGTTTTGCAGGGATGCTCCTGCTCCCGATGGTTTGGGATGCTTCAGACTCTTCCCCTCCGCTTGCTGTCCTCCCCTTCGGGCTTGGCTTTGGGGCTGGGCCGGCGGGGTTTGGTGGCTGTCGGGGGGTTGCTGGCTGTCACCCCTGTCACCCTGCGCCGTGTTGGGGGCGGTGGGTGCCTGCACCGCCGGGCTCCGGCCCGCGGTCAAACCGCGCTGCTCAGCTCGTTCCCGGACGGGGCCCCCGGGCAGCTGCGGTTCGGGATGCCGGGGCCGTGCTGGCCCCTGCCGCCATTCCGGATCTCTCCTCCCAGCCACTGAGCCCTTTATCTGCAGCTCCCGCTGCAAGGGGCTGCTTCGTTCCACCTTCCCCGTGGGCATGCTCCCTTTTTGGATGGAGGGTTTGGCTTCCAGCTGGGGGTGGGGGGGATATCGATCTTTGGGATTTCCCAGCTGTTCCCTTTTCCCAGCAGGTTTGCTCATCCAGAGAGGCTGAGGTTGGGGTGCAGCCTCCTCAGCCGGGTTACTTTAACCAGGGACACGGTTCTCTGCTGGCCTTTCCTGCCACCAGGGGCTTTTGCCGCCTGTCCGGGGGCTGTCCCCGTCCCGGTCCCCTCTCCCAGGCTGCCTCCGGCTGCCCACACAGGCTCCTCTGTTGTGGAAACGTTGTTTTGGAGCAGCAGGGAGCACGAATGCAAACACTGCAAGGGCTACAGCAGGAGAGCTGGAGGCTTCCCAGGCGTGTTTCCAAGTGCAAGTTTTCCAGTGGTGTCCACGCTCGGCACAGAACAGAGATCAGCAGTGTTTACACGAGCACTGGGATGCTGCAGACCGAATTCCCGGGTTCTCTTTGCTGTCGTTCTCACCAAATATTAAAATAAGCTGCCGACACTGCATCCTTGCAGGCTGGCACAGCCTCCTGCCTGGCCCTGACTGAGTGTGCAGGGGCTGCTCTTAGAAACTTCCAGTCCTATGTAAATCCCAGCAGGTATTAGGGACTGAGTCATGGCGTTAACAAGGTTGTTATATTCATGACTGGACAGAGTCCTTGCTCAGGATGGGGTTTTGTCTTTCCACCCTGCCTTGCTCGGCTCATCTGGAGGGTTGGGCATCCCACACCAGTGGGATGGATACGCTGCTGGGCTTTTGGGAAAGAGGATCTTGAACATCTCCCAGCTGGTGAGCACTCAGTTCTCACCATTCCCCATGGGTCTTGTAGGGGCTTTGGGCTTTCTGTGTGTACATGGCAGTGGGAGAGCTGGCTCTGGACTATGAGCAGCCAAATCCCTTCATGCTTCAGCTGGAGCAGCTCCTGGCTGTGGCTGGCAGCGTCCATGGGGAGTGTTTGGGGTGTCCTGTTTCCCTGCCAGGAGCAGCCTCCCAGTCCTTGAAGGGAGCCTATGAAAAAGAGAGACAAAATTTGTAGCAGGTCCTGTTATGACAGGACAAGGGGTGGTGGTTTTAAACTAAAAGAGAGTGGCTTTAGATAGATATAAGGAAGTTTCTTAGAATGAGGGTGGTGAGGCCCTGGCAGGGGTTGCCCAGAGTGGCCACCCCGTCTCTGGAAACATTCCAGGCCAGGATGGATGGGGCTTGGAGGAACCTGGTCTAGTGGAAGGTGTCCCTGCCTGTGGCAGGGGTTTGGAACAAGATGGTCTTTGAAGGTTCCATCCAGCCATAACTATTCCATGATTCTGTGAGCCTCTCTTCTCTAAAACTTTTCCTGTAAATTTCCATAGCCTCTCCCCTGGCATTTAACCAACCCTCTCTTCACCTGCAAGGGCTTGGGGCTGAGAAAACTTCCCCCTGGGTTTGTGGGATGTGTGTCAGTGCCTGCAGGGCTTTCTCATCCCTGGCTGAGCTCTGTGGTGTCCCTGCTCCCTGGGGTCTGTGCTGGTCTGGGCTGCAGGGGCTGCTCCCCAGTGGCTTTGGGGACAGTTGTCCCTTTGGGGACCTGCAGCACTACGTGAGCAAGGCAATGCAGGATGGAGAGGAGCAAGGGTGTGACTCCAGGGTGGCGTGGGACAGCCCAGGCTCCCAGTGGCATCCTTTGGGTGGCATCCCAGTGATGGTGGCAGCCAGCCCTCCTTCCTGGAGGCCTCAGGGCATCCTTGTCAGATCTCGTCTGGCTGGTTTTGCCTTTGCGCACCAAACCCTGCACAGGGTCAGGAATTAGGTCAGCAATTAGCGCTCGGGGTTAATTGCTGCACAGCAGTGGCAGGTCCAGCGATGAGGACTGGCCTCAGCTGGCTGCCCGCACACGCTCCCGAAATTGACTTGTGCACGGAGTGGGAGTGAAGCTTTGCGTTTCAGAGGAGCCAGGGAGGGCGTGGGGTGAAGCGAGGAGGCAGAGGGAGCATTTCCCAGTGCCTGTGGCTCTGCGCAGCCCCGGGGTGCCCTGGGGCTCGGTGGGTGCCGGCGGCCGCGTTGCGCACGGGAAGTAAAACCTTGTCCAGAGTGTGACTTTGTGCAGGTTGCTGACTTCCTTTGTTCTCTCCAGAGTCGTGGTGCTTTTGGCAAGACCCGGTGTTGATTTTTTAAGGACGGCTGATGAAAGCGGCTTTTCCTCACGCTGCCCGTGCCGGCTCCCTGCTCTGGGGCTGGCAGTGTCACAGCAGCAACTGTGCCTTGTGTCAGCACTGCCGCAGCCCCGAGGTATCAGAAAAACGCCCTCCCACCATGGCACAGCTTCTACCACCACCAGCCTTGTGCCAGGCAGGGTCAGGGCAGCTCGTGGAGGTGGTCATGGGGCTGCATCCAACCCTGCAGAGCTGCGTTCTCCCAGGGGCTTCCCTGCTGGGTCTGTGCCTCTTTGTCACATCCCTCTGGCCTCTCCTTCTCCTTGTTTGCCAGCTGAGGTTGTCAGTTCAGGTGTTATCCCAGGATGACCACGTCCCTGAGCTCTCCTGTGCAGCTCCAGGGTCTCATGTGGCAGCCCCTGTGTCCCTCCCCCATGTCCAGGGGTGTGAGTGGGCACACAGGGCAGGGAAGGACTTGGGGGGGGCAGGGTTGGGGTGCTGTGGGGTTGCCCTGCTCCTCTCCCCACAGCCATGTCCTGCTGGCAGGCTCAGACACAGCCACGCTGGTTCTCTGCAGCCCCTCTGAGCCCTTCCCATCCAGGGACTGCTCTCATCTCACCTCTCTGCCAGGCACAGGCAGGAAAATCCTCCCCCGGGAGATGCCACCACAGCCAGGATGGCACCTACGGCAAGTTATTCCCACCCACAGCCCCAGAGGTGTCCGTGGGTGGACGAGGGACTGTTCCCACAGGGTGTGTACGTGCCTGTGTGCATGTGCTGGCACAGAGGTGGGGCTTTGTGTCTTCCTTAAAAATAGCAGGTGGGCAGCTCTGGTTCAGAGCACAGGTCAGTCTGTCCTGCTGTCCTGCCTCCTGCTCACAGCAGAGCCTCTGGCTTTGGCCCCAGCCAGCTCTGACCTTCCCTTCTGCATCTGAGGGCAGGGTTGGGTGTGTGTTATAACATCAATTTACATTAATTTACACTGAATTTCACTTGTAGTTTTGTACATCTGGCCCGTCTTCCAGAAAATCAGTTTAGGTCTGAAAGTCTCTGCCGCTTTGCCATTGCTGATTGCTGCAGCTTTCTGCCCGTTAGAAAGGGGGATACCTGTCTAATTCCACTGCTATCAATCAATTCCTGATGTTAAGAAAATTGATTTTACATCACTCCTTTCCTTTTTAGAGAGAAGATGATGTGAATGGGCTGTAAGAACCAGACAAGATGGAGGAAGAGCTGCCCTGCTCTGAGGTGGATGGAAAAAGCGTCCTCAGGGATCTGGGAGTGGAGATGCCCTGCGTGGAGAGCAATCCCGTAGGAGGCACATCTGGAACAGAGAAGGACCCAGGAGAGGTGCCCTGTGCTGAGACCAGCACAGAAGAAGAGGCTCCTTGTGACCCAGGAATTGTCTTCACTGAGGGCAGCGTGGAAGGAGAGACGCTGGGCACTGTCAGAGATGGGAAAGGGGCGATTCCTGGAACTGGCAGTGATGGGGAAGGGGAAATTCCTGGCACTGGCAGTGACGGGGAAGAGGAGATTCCCGTCACTGACAGCGATGGGGAAGGGGAAATGCCCTGTGACACAAAAGAAGAGGCGTCTTGCTCTGAGAGTGACGTGGAGGAAGTGCCAGATGCTGTAATCCCTGCTGCTTCCAAGAAAATAACTTCTATTTCCTCTCCCCTGCGGGCCATCGTCCGCCTGCGCCGGCGCTACCAGGGGCTGAAGAAAAGCCGCCTGCATTTAGAGCTCCCTCGGGAAAAGTCTGCGGAGTTTGTCCACACCAGGCTGCTCCAAAGGCAGCTGTCCCTGAACAGAACTTCCCTGTACAGCCCTTCCATGTCCTTCTTTAATCAGTCTGGCTTTGAGAGCTCCCAGTACTTCACCTTCGACACGTCTGTGGAACATTACTCCGTGAAAAAGTGCAGGCGGAAAAAGAGCCGGAGGAAATCCAGGATGGTCCTCTACCCGGATAAAACAAAAAAATACCTCCCAGCAGAGGAGAAAAGCAAAGCAAAGCGCTGCCTCCTCTTGCTCATTGCCATTATCTTCTTCCAGATTCTCAATGCCATAGAGAACCTGGATGATAACCTCCAAAAGTACGACCTCGATGGTTTGGAGAAAACCATGCACCGGGAAGTATTTGGGCAGAGGGTTGCTGTGGAAAGCATTGCGGAATTACTGAAAGACTATCTGGCTACCCACATCCACAACAAGCCTCTGGTGATCTCTCTGAATGGCCCCACAGGGGTTGGGAAGAGCCACGTTGGCTGGGTGCTGGCCAAACATTTTCGCTCTGTCATGGACAATGACTTTGTGCTCCAGTACTTTGTGATGCACCACTGCCCCAGCGGGGTGGCTCCCCTGACCTGTGAAATAGATCTGTCTAAGAAGATTTCTGACATGGTTACCAGAGCTGAAATAGAGGAGAAGACCCCAGTGTTTATTCTGGATGAGGTTGAGCTCATGTCCCCCGTCCTGCTGGACACTCTCAGCCGATTCTTTGAACCCAATCAAACCAACGAGTTCCTCAATGCCATCTACATTTTAATAAGCAACCTGGGAGGTGCTGAAATCACAAAGTTCGTTATCCAGAATGCATCCACTGAGCTCCTGCAGCAGCAACGGGGAGCTGAAGAGCTGCTGAGCATCATCCAGCCAGTCCTGATCAGTGTCCACCCTCTGTGGAAGGCTGCAGACATCATCCCCTTTGTCCTTCTGGAGAAGTCTCATGTCATAAACTGCTTCCTGGAGCAGATGAGGAGGGAAGGGCTCTACCCCGACCAGAAGCACATTGAGAATTTGGCAAATCAGCTCAGTTACTACACTACAGGAGACAAGCAGTACTCCAGGATGGGCTGCAAGCAGGTTGTGGCCAAAGTCAACCTCCTGTAGGGATTTACTGCAGAGACCAAGCCCTGCTCTCGGGATTTGCAGAGTTCTGTGCTCATGAGGAGTGTGTTACAGCAGGCTGTGCTCAAGGTGTCCTTTCTCAGCCCTGCACTGGCTCTGCCCTGGCCCAGGCAGAGGGCTGGCAGCCTGGGCAATGTGATCTCTGTTCTCCTCCAGAGATTCCGCTTTTCCCTGATGTTCTGTGGAAAAGGAAGGGTGAGGAAGCCAGAGCCACCTCCCAATAATTGCAAGATGCTTTGTTCCTCACATTCTCATTTGGGATTCTGGTCATTGAGGAGTTGTGAGGTGGCATCAAAAGCTGCAGGATATCAATAGGATGAAGCAGTCCCTGGGTCCCTGCCCCTGCAGAATCTGTCACCTCGTTCTCACTCTCTCCAGGCTCACAGCTCTTTGCTGTTCTTGGTCCTGGCTGGTGTGTGCAGAGCAGAGGCAGGGCTGGACACCTGGCACTGGGATAATTTGTGCCTCCTGCCCTCACAAACATGCAGGCACTCAGAGCCCTGCCTTCCCCAGCTCCTACGTGACCACATCCTCTGGAGAACATTTTCTGGACCTGTTCCTGAGCTGCTGCTCTTCTGAGCTCATCCCTGAGCTCACCTTTGGCACCTGCAGTGAGATTTCTGCCCTGCAGGTGTGTTTGCGCTCGCCTCAGAGACTGCTCAGCTGTGCCAGATGGTGCAGAAGTAACCTCTGGATTGTTTCAGGTCTGGTGGTGACACCTCATCCTCAGATCTCTTCTGCTTTTTGCCTCTGGGGACACGTCACCGTGGTCAGCCATTATCTAGAAAGCCCAAAGCAGCAACTGATGGATATTAAGCAATACTCACTGGAAAAGACAGTTTGGGCTGATGGAGTGGGAATCCTGGGCTTGTTCCCAGTCCTGAGAGGCCAAGAAGAGGCTCTTTGCCGTTGAGTCCCAGGTGAGATGTGGCCTGGGAACAGCTCGGGAAGAGCACACAGCCATGTTTTGAGCAAAACTGAGCAGGTATTTATGACATTGTTTTCTCAGGTTGTGGTTTTGTACAAGGTTTCTGCAGCTTGCTGTGAATTCCCAGACAAGAAACCCCATGGATGTTTGCACTGGGGGTTTGATTCACCTCTTTCTAATTGTTGGTCTCCAAAGACTCTGTCACAAACTCCTGCTTCCAGAGCTGTTGTGAGGAATAAACCCCAACTATCCCCAATAAAATAATTCAAAGTGCATCTCTTTCATTTGACTGAAATGTGGATTTCCTCCCAAATTTCCCTTCTGGAGCCATGTGGCTGCACTGCCATGCCTGTGCTTCCCAGTGGCTCAGGTTGGGAGCTGGGCTGCAGCTTTGTGGTGAGTTTTTTGCAGAGCACCTCGATGCAGTGTGGGTGCAGCAGCTCCAGGTGTGCCCCTGGTTGGCCCAATCCCAACCCCCACAGCTCAGCAGTGCCAGAAGCTGGGTGCTGCCCAGCTCCTCCATCTAAGCCACTTCCTAAATTCAAGCGTCCTCAAAAACTGACGTATGTGAGCTGGTTTCCACAGCTTAGAGAGACTTCACTGCTAAGACAGTTGAGATGATTTTATCCTGGGTAGGAAACAGCTCAGGAACCAGCATTCCCCTCCTCTTTCAGCTGGGAGAGGGGCAGATGTTCTGATTGTTTTAACAAGATCTTTTGTTTATAAACACCCACCCACAGGGTGTTTGGTTGTGCCAGAGGTCCCTGGGTGCCCCCACACCAACCATCACCCTGTGCAAAACGGGAGGGTGACTTCGAGTGCAGCTGAGCATCTGCAGAGTTTGTTTCCACCCCTCTGTGACCTAAAGCAGGGTCACACCTTGAAGGCCTGCCAAGGTCTTTGCCTCCCACCAAGCTCCTCTCAGTGCTCAGAAGTGGGGCTCAGCTTCCTGCTGCGTGAAGACCACCTCATCCCTCAGCCTCTGGAGCCTCTGGAGGCCCTCGTCATACAGCACAGGAACCTCCAGGTTATGGAGAGGACTTTTCCTGCCAGAAGATAGGATGCAGGACTCAAATCCCGGCTCAAATGGCTCTTCAGGTTGTCCCCAAAGGCTTCCTCAGTTGGCAAAAGCTCTTCCTGAGTCTTCTCTGTTGTGCTTGGAGCAGTGATTTGTGGCAGGCTGCTCCCCCCCTGCTGCAGACACTGACCCCGCTGGTTCGGCAGCTCCAGCAGCACTGGGAGGCTGTTCCCTGTCACTGCTGGCTGGGGCTCGTGGGGACACCTGCAGGTACTCTGCACCCTGCAACTGCATCCCAAAGCCAGAGCGGGGTTTGGACCAAATTCCCTTTTTGCATTTGCGTGGGGGAAAGTGCAGGGTGGTTCCAGACAGCTCTGCAGTGAGGGTGCTGTTACTGCCCACGAGAGCAGGGCAGTGAACGAGGAGGGAAAAAGGGAATATGGAATAGTTCATGTCTTGAGAGCACAGACTGTGACCCCGCAGGCCAGTTTGTGCTGCAGCATTCCCAGGGCCGGGTTCAGGACAGCAGATCCCGCGGGCAGGAGCTCAGATTGCTCCTGTGTGTGAGTTGGGAGGGGTTTGTTTTGTTTTACAGTGATTATAAACTCCTGTGGGCTTGGAGCGTTCCGGGCAGGAGCGCTGTGGCCGGGGTTCCCAGGGCACTCCTGCACCAGGGCTGTGGGAGCACGACTGGGATGTGCCCTGTGTTTCTCCATGGACATGGCCCAGCTCCAGCCAGGGCCAGGAGGCTGCACCTACACGTTCTGCAGGAGCTCTGGATAACTTCAGCTGCCTCAGGGAGAAGAGCTTTGGATTTAAATATTCCTAAAAAGGACCTGATCCCAGCTGCCTCTCTTAATCGAAGCAGCCTGTCTGAAGCTGCCTCCAGAGGTGGGTGCTGGCTGGTGGGGCCAGCCTGGCTGCCAGGCTGAGTCCTCCAAGGACTCCCCTGCACCATGGGAAGGTGTGATGACACTGGAGCAGAGCTCTCTACCACACAGCACAGCATCAGCCCAGCCACGCTGAGCTTGCGCGGTCCCTGAGCTCCTTGAGTGCTGCTGGGGCTGCTGCCACTTCTCTGTGCCCACCCAGCAGGACCCTGTCCTCTCTCCTGGTGCCTCTGGCTGTCCCAAAGCCCACGGAGGATCCGTGCTGTTGGCCCAGGGCACCTGAACAGTGTTTGCAGAGAGAGGCAAATGAAGGTGCTGCTTGCAGGGGATGCAGGGGAGTCCCATCTCCACATACTCCGGTGACCTGTCCTTGTGCTCAGGGCAAGGGAAAGCTGCTGCCAATCCCTGCTTTCTTTTGCTTTCTTCCCAACTCCTGTGGCCATCACTAAACAGGTGAGGTCCCACCAGGAAAGCAGATTTTGACCCCAGTGATGGCAGGGGAAAATCAGGGCTGCAGCAGAGGAGAAAAGAGCAAGGACAGCCCAGGTATATTAGGGCTGCAATTTCTCCGAGGGTGCAGAGGGAATGTCTGCAATGGCTTTTGAGACCATGCAGTGATGGGTGAGCCTTGGAAAGATGGAGGGAGGACGAGAACCCCCTGTCCTTGGGAAGGAGGAGGAGGGACAGGCAAATACAGGAGTGAACCTGTGAGCATCCTGAAGAGCTGGGAGAAATGACATCCAACCTTTTTCAAAAAAAGTTGTGACCATAGTATCTAATTTCTTCCTCTTACAGGATATTCAGAGGATAGCTGTCAGTAGTTACTGGGGTGAACTGGAAAGAGCTGGGGAAATGAAATATTCCATAAATGGTGGGAGAACAGAGTCAGACAGAGACAGACACAGTTTGTCTGCCCATGGAATTTGGAGGGGAAGGGGAGCTGAGAGGCACCCAAGCACTGCAGGAGCCTGGGATGGGAAGTACAAATTGGAGGAAAGGTCTGAAAGAAGGTGCTGCAGAGGAGGGTGGGAGTGAGCAAATGCACGTTCCAGAATGGGGAGGGTGAAGGGCTGAAAGGAAAACAAGCCTGGGGGCAGCGCAGCACTCACACTCCACGGGAGGGAGAGCAGCCCGGGGCTCGAGAATGGCAGACATCCCGCTGAAATGTGTAAGTAGGTGTGTTGCATATGCAAGGAATGAAGTAATGCAGGGCCACTGCTGGAGCAGTGTGGCCATATTTGGGCACCTCTCGAGGAGGGAGGAAGGGAGGGAGACCTCAGTGCTTTGCCTCCCCAGCATCCTGCCGGGAACGGGGAGCGCAGGACGGGAGCGATGGAGCCCGGGGAGAAGTTTCAGGTGAAGCGTGATAAGAGGTTTCAAATATGCAAAACACGGGCAGAAGGGAGACAGCGGTGCTTGGTTCTCCCAGCCTTCCTCGGGCAGGGTGAGGTTGATGTAAAACTTTGGGAAAATTGCTGGAGCTGTGGAGGTGCAGCACCAAAGTGGATTGAGCAGAGAGGCTGCAGAGTTGTGGTTTAGGCAGAGTCACAGGACTCTGCTCAGGGGGCTCAGCAGGTCCCGCTTTGCCTGTTCTCTGCCACCCCTCGTGCCTGTCAAGGGTCCGGCTGGAACTTCCCCGTGCCCAGCACAGAGCTGCTCTCGCTGGCAGTGCTCAGCCGCCAGAGATTGCACCAGTTCAACATCATTCCTCTGTAAAGGATTTGCCTCGGTTCCTAAAGTCCACCTGGATTGAGGTGCGAAGTTTCAGGCAGCTGCATCTGAAAACTGCTGGCCTGGGGCAGTGTGATGAGATCAGCGAGTCACTGCCCAGATGGATTGAATTCCAGGTGGGATGGGTTAGAGAAATGTGGGAAGCAGCCAGCACTGAAACTGGAATGTGCAGAAGAGTTAATGATGTAATAAACTAATCTGGAAACGCCTTTAGCTCCACTTGACACTTTCCCCTTATCAATTCAGTTTATCGATATGTATTAGGTATTATTTTAGGGTCTGTATCTCGAGCTGCCTCAGGGGACCCGTAGTCATCCCCCAGCAAGTGCCTGCAGAAGGAGCAGCCCTCCCCAGCACGGCTGGGTATTGTCCAGTTACGGATGTGGAGCTGGTGGTCTCTCCCTGTCTCCTGGGCAGTTTGGGATGTGCCATCAGCTCCTGCTCCTCCTCCAGCTGTGGAGGTCACAGCACAGAGCCACTCACAGCTCCACGCAGGATACAAACAGTCCGGGATCTTCCGTGGATGCTAATTTGAGTTTTGTGCTTCCTGTGATGTCTTATCAGTTGATCCCTCAGGCTGGGATTCAGCTGCCCTAATTTTGGTAACTTGAGGAAGCCTGAGTAAGTCTGCCTGGGATTTCCCCATCCCTGCCTCCTGTAAAAAGCCTGTCTGGGAACCCAGGCCTGGGAAAAGACCACCTGGAGAACCTTCCCTGAGATGAGTGGACATTTTTGTGGCCAGCAAGTGAGATGTGAAAGAATGTGAAGCATTAATTGCAGCCAAACCCTCTGTTTATCACCTGTACCTTTGTCCCCCTCCTGCTCCTACCCAAATGTGCCTCACTGTCCAAATGCTCTCACTCAAACCAGACCCATGTAGTATCTTGCCTGTCCTCCTGAGAAAAAAAAAGAAGTTAAAAAAATTTCAAAATCCTGCAAAAAGACATTCCCAGAATTAATGGTTTCCTTTTAAACTCTCTGAGCCACCCAACACAATTTGTGTGCAGCAGTAGTTGCAGGTGTGACTGTCTGAAATCAGGGAATCCTGTGCTGCATTCCCACCCAGCCATCCCCAGCTTCCAGGCTGCCCTGGGAAAGCTGTGACTGAAGGAGTGTGTGCCCTCTCAGCTGGCACAACCTGAAAGCAATCCCGTGCTTTTCCTGACATATCAAGCAAACTGCCCAGCTCTTCCTGAGATGACTTCATACACCCCGCTGTGGGATCAAGGTCCCTGAGTCACGGGCTTGCTTTGCCTTCACTGAGGTCCTGCATCTCCCTGGGTGCCGTGGGGGCCTTGGAAAGTCAGGTCTGAGCTTTTCCTTCGAGGATAAGCTGGTCCTTGGCTTCAAGGTTGTTGCTTCTGTCTCCGAGAGAAGCAGGGCTCGTGTGCCTTGGGTTTGCTCCAGCCATTCCGGGTGATGGAATGAGGATTTCTGCCCCTCCCTGCAGATCCCTGCAGCACAAACAGGCCTGGATTCCTGGGTGGCTCGAGGTCACAACACGATGCTGAGTGTTGCAGAACTCTTCAGCCTGACATGACCTGGTGTCCTCAGCTCCATCTGTGCTGCGGCCTCCGTCACCTCCAGCTGCAAAAGCCACTCCTTGGTGCTTCCTTCTGCCAAACATCCGGCACTCCCAGCTCCCAGTGCTGCTCCTGCTGCATCCACAGCTCAGGTTTTGCCTTTGGTGGTCAGGGAAGTGAACCAAAGTCTCTGGGTTAGAAAGGGTGGATGAAATTCAATTCTTTGGATCCAGCTCAACAGCTATTTTTATTTCTCCTTGCACCTGGTGGGCAGAAGATCTGCTGCTTGCAGTGCTGATTCATCTCCTCACCTGAGGAGGATCCAGTGACCTGCTTGGACAAGCTCACCTGGGAGTTACAAATGCATCGCTGTGTTACACTGGCATGACAATGATGGGTAACAGGGATTGGAAATAGGAACTGGATTTGTCCCTACAGGTCCCTTCCTCTTCCTGGGGCTCCTTCGGGGGCTGGGTTTGCACTTGCCCCCTCCAGCTGGGAGTTGGGCAATGCTGGGGAGAGGGATTAGGGGGGTGAGATGTGGAACTTCACTGAAAACCTCTACGTGATGAACAGCAGGTGATGCCTCTGGTGCCAGAGCTGGAGTCAACCCCTGGGTGCCTGTGCTTCAGAAACTGCCTGTTAACTGCACCAGGGTGACACAGCTCAAGTGATGGGACAGCTGGAAAAAGCTGATTTGATCTGTTGCTCTCCATGGATATGATCCTGATTGAAATAAAGGCAAGAGTTGAATGTAACACCAAATCTTTGGGTTTTGTGTTTAACATCCACCCAGCACCCAGGTGTCCATTTGGGTCAGTGTCTGTGGCACTCTCCCCATGGTCTGGGAGGGTGTTACCAATCCCCAGCCTGACTCACTCAGGTGTTGGGACCAGGGTGGTTCTGAGGGCCCAGACACCGCAGGGCAAAGCAGCAGCAATCCACACGAGTTCTTTCTTAATTGTGTGCTTCTTTTAAACCACTAATGTGCCTTGGGTGTTGCCTGACTGCATTTCACCAGTCCAGACAGTGGTGGGCAGTGACTGGGCCGTGGTCACTGAGTGTTCGCCATCAGAATTAAGGGATGAGCCATTCCACCCCACTCCAGCCAGCTTCCCTGAGAGATGATGACCCACGAGGCTGCTTGAGCCAATTCTGTACATCTTAGGAGCTGCTTCACCATGGAGGGGGGGATTTTGGAAGCAGCAGTTTGTCTCCCAGCCCTCTGGACTTTGCCTTGCAGAGGAGAGGGGGGAAAAGATTACCAAAGACCACTGAAGTGCTGTCTTAAAGCCCTGGCGCTGTTTAAGGACTCACCTGGGCAGCACAAGGGAGAGCCCTGAGGAAGGGTTTTTTCAGGAGGAAGTGCCTTGAGGGGAGTGAGGGGCTCCAGGTTTGAATGGGGGTTAGGGGTGATTGCACAAACTACGGCAGCATTGCCACGTGGAATGAATGTCCCATCACCTTGGATGTGCTGGGTGGCAGAGTCCTGCAGGGGGGACCCCACACACTGCAGTCACTGTGTTATTTTATTTTTGCCTGAGTTTCCAGAGGAATAAGCCTGAAGAGTGAGAGTTCTCCCGTTGTGACAGCAGGTGCCACACTGGTGATTTACAGTGCTGGGAGCACAGGGGATTTGATGCCTTGTGGCTCAAAGCCAACATCGCTTTGGTCTTCCAAGAAGCAGAAAGCAAGAAATGTTAGGGAGCCCAAAGGGCAAGAGGAGATGTCAAAGAGTAGTTTTTAAATTGTCAAAAGATAGTTTTAAACTTTTAATTTTTGCCCTTTGCTGCTTTGTGGTGGCTAAAGGCTGCCTAAAAATGCTTAGGAGTGATCAAGTTCTATTTATCTGATCTGGTGGAAAGTGTCCCTGCCCACGGCAGCAGGGTTGAAACCAGATGAACTTTAAGGTCCCTTCCAAGCCAAAGCATTCTAGAACATTATGATTCTATTGTTTGATTTTACATTAGCTGTGCAGAGATGACTGCCCAAGGTCTTTTACAGAGATCCATCTTTCACTCCCACCTGCTCGGGGCATGAGGTGGCCCACAATGACCAAGACACGTGAAGTTTGCAGCTAAATCTTCAAAATTCATGACAAAGACCTGAGAGAGCTGGAGCCCTTTCCAGCAGGTTTGTGGGCACTCAGCCCTTTCAGGCTCTGTTTAGTCATTATAAGGCACAAAGAATTCGAACATGATGCTGGTTTTTTCCTTTTCTGGGCATATCTGAGATGGAGCTTGCCAGAGCAAGTGCTGAGGTTGCTCATTTTTCTGGGGCAGAGTGCTGAGGTTGCGCAGGATCATAACAGAGACTGCGATCTCCCATCTCCATCCCTCCAGCTCAGGGCCAGAGTCGCTGGTGGATGGGATGGGAAGGCAGGGGACAGCACGGCCATCCTCAAATTCTGTTCTTTATAGCAAATATGTGAATTTCAATGAAGGATACACTCTCAAAAGCACTGAAATGTCTCGAGGCAAAGCCTTGTGGTAGACAGTGGTAATAAAGGAGAACAGAACCGGGGAGGAGAAAACTTGGAGCGTGCTGTTAGCAGCGAGTGCCCGTGGGCAGATACTGGGCAGATATGGGGTGCTGGGGTAGGGACATTCCAGAGTGATTTCTGAGGCGGATGAGCTCCTCCCATCATCACTTCACTCATCAAAGTAAGTATTTATAGCACAGGTAGGAGCAGGGGGAGAAATCAAAGAGGAGCTTCCCAGAAAGACGCATAAATCACTCCAAGAGTTCAGCTCTGGGGCTCTGCATTTTTTGCTTTAATGAGAGTGAATAAAAACTCTGGTGTTATTACTAATATTTCTTAATATTATTTCAGCGGTCTGCTTTTTGAACTAAAATCATCTTTGAGGTATTTCCATAGAGTTCTCCCAGCTTTCAGAGCTACGCCTGCAGACTGCTAAGGACATGCTGTCTTACACCAGAGAAAACATTTTCTCCAGCACAGATCTGCTGAAAAACAATTCAGAAAATCTGTCCAGGCCGATGTTTGCTGCCCAAGCTCTCAGGAGACCTTCAGGCTTCTCAACAAAGCGAAGCAGGAAAGCCAGGAAGGTGCTGTACCCAGCCCACGTGAGAAAATATTTGCCACGTCAAGAGAAAGACCCAGTCAAGCGGTGGCTGCTCTTCTGTGCTGGCATCATCCTCATCCAGGTGTTAATTGAGGCTCCTGAGCAGGAGAGCCTGGCTGGGGGGCAGAGCACCGTGAGAAGCTGCTCTGTGCGGCAGCATCCCCAGGAGCTGCCGGGCTCGCACGGAACCGCTCCAGAGAACACGCAGCAATCATTTCCTCCGCAGCTGCGGGGCACCAGGCTCTGGGGCACAGCACGGCTGATGTGCCGCAGCAAGCCCAGAGCCATCCCCACGCCTTCTGCAGGCGCTGCCGGGCCGGCTCCTCCCGTGCCGAGCACTGAGCCGGCTCTGAGGAGCCGCCCTGCC
>NW_008239284.1:871908-876038 GCF_000691975.1 Corvus brachyrhynchos
TGTTCGTGACTGTGATGAGAGGCTGTGGTTTCCACGAGCTGTAACAAAAGGCTTGCAGGAATTAGAATCGCCCTCCTGGGCCGGGTCTGTGCTGTGCTGACCTGCTTGTCACTGTTGCATGACTTGTTTCAGTGCCTGTATTCGCGTGTCGTGTCAGTTCTCAGAAGTTAAACCAAAGTAGCTCAGCTCTCACAGTAACAAGAGGGCAAAGCTCCCCTCGGTAACACTGTAAGAATAAACTGCTGAGACCCGACTTGCACAGCGTGTTTTGCAATTCAGATTTTAAAACGAAGATTTGCTGTCCATCCTGGGGAAATGAAACTGTCCAGGCAGCAAGGATAGTGGGGTGGGAGCCACGGCATGACCCGGGCATTGACATGCTGGTGGTGAGCACTGGGAGAGGTCCATCAACCTGGGGCAGATGCCACAGCTCTAGCTGGGGACGTGGGGCACCAGATGAGCCCAGCACTGGGATAACTTCTGGGAGAATGTTGGGAGGTTCCTAAAACTATGGGACACGTTGGGGAAAAGGGTTGATCAAGGGGTGGTTGAACTAGAAATCACCAGGGGTCCTTTCTCACACAGTTCCACCATTTCTGTGTTGGCCAGGGGGTTACTGGGTGGTTCTGTGCATGAAACACGAGATTTCTCCCAGCTGCAGAGCAGTGCAGGTGCAGGTTTTTTGGTGAGAGTGATGATGTGTGGGGGCTGCACAGCAAGGGGCAGCTCGGGGTGGGGCAGCTGCCTCCAGACACGAGCAGGCTGTGGGAGCCAGGAGTGAAGAAATCTGGCTCAGGAGCTGCTTCTGCTCCTCAGAGCTTATTGTAAAGAGGCACTCAGGGCTCCTTGCAGGAAATTCAGACTGCAGGATTTCCAGTGGATGGTATTTTATCTTACTGAGTTCCCGGGGCTGTTTTATCAGACAGCCCCTGAGGCTGGGATTCAGCTGCCCTAATTTAGGCATCCTGAGGAAAGTCTGAGTAAGGCTTCCTGGGATTTTCCCAGCCCAGTCTCCTGGGAAGAGGCTGCCTGGGAAAAGGCACCTGAAACCCCTTCTTCAAGCCATGCCCACGCTCCAGACTCACATCCCTCACACATCAGGGCTTTTCCCATGAAGTTCATCCCCAAAATACCATGTTATGTCTGTGCCCTCCAGGTCTCCAGTCCAACCATTCACTCTGCAGAACAATTTCAAACTTCTGCCAGGTTGCTCAGAGCTGTGTTCAGCCCAACTTTTAAAATCTCCAAGTGTGGAGACTTCACCGTCTCCTTGGCCAATCTCTTACACTTGCCTGGGGCTTAATTCCAATTAATTCCGTGCCACATGATGACAGAGCTGGTGAGCCTCACACAGCTGTTCACTGGGCAGAGTGTCCCGGAAAGCAGGTGTTTTCTTGGGAACAGCAGTTATTTCCTCAGGTCTGGATAAAACCAGAACTCAGCTGTTTCATAATGACCCACAGCAGCCAGGTGTGACCCAGGGATGGGAGGAAGCCGGGTGACACATGTGGTGATTGCAGAGGAGGGGTGGAAAAACCAAGTGCAGCACTGCAGGCCAAGGCAGAAGGGAACAGGGAGCTGCTGCAGCCCATGGTGAACACAGAGACCTGTTTGCCTCAAGAAAAAAGGAGATGAAACTGAACCTCTACGGGATTTTAGCTGCTTGATTTCTACTGGAAAAAAAAATAACAACCCATGTACAGCCAAGGAACTGGCTGGATTAAGAAGCAGCTGGGACACAACTTCCGTGGGTGAAGATCCAGGATGAGCCCTTCAGAGGGGTAAGTAGGGGAGGACACACAAACACAAGGAATAACTGATCGTGAAGTTTTGTAAAATTCAGGAATTATAAATTCTGTTGGAAATAGAAAGAACTTTTAACAATGGTGTTGGTGTTGACATCTCTCAGAGTCAAAGGAAAGCAAGGTCTTCCCCCAAGCCCAGCACATCCGGAGGCATCACGAGAGGGCAGCAGAGACAGGAGCTGAGCAGGACACACAAGGAGTGGCCTGCAGTGCTCCAGACACCAAGTCTGAAATTGCCATGGCGCAGGTACAGGGCATTGCTGAGGATGCTGCCAGTAGGAAACCAGAATCTGTCAAAATAAACGAGCGTGCTGGGGCATAACCCAGCAGAGCAGACACAGATGCCTTGAACAGAACATCCCCCATCCCTGAGTCCTGTAAGTGGGAGGTTTTATTGTTCCTACAGCGTGAGATGGTGAGCTGAGGTAAAGGCAGGGGCTGTTCTGGCAGATTGTCATTATTCATGACCACATTTCTGAGCCAGCAGTGTCCCCAGGAGTGGATTAATTTGGTACTAAAGGTGTGTCCTGGTGTGTCCTAGTGTGTCCTATAGGACCAGGCATACCGGGAGATCCTAATATCTACTTAGACTGGATTCCAGGAAAAATTTCTTCTTCTCTGAAAGGATGGTCAGGGATTTGAACAGGCTGCCCAGAGAAATGGTGATGTCACCATCCCTGGAACGGTTATAAAAACGTGTAGGTGTGGCACTCGGGGACATAGTTTAGTGGTGAACACAGTGATGCTGGGTTAATGGTTGATCTTGAAGGGCTTTTCCACCCTTAATGATTGTATGATTCTATGCAGCACTCCAAAGATGCTCCTAAAGGGGTACCTTGCTCCATATTTCCCTAATCCTACAACATGAACACTTGACTGCCTCCATGCCCATCCAGACTGGACCTGCAGCTGCTCAGTACTTTTTCCCAGGGAGATGTAAGAAGATCTTTCGCACCCTCACTAGCAGAGAGAGCTCTGTGGCAGCTTTTTGACTCTCCACCAAATATAGGAGCCGGCCCCGCTTCCCCTCCTGCGACACAAGGGCACCAGAGCTGCACCCTGCAGAGGCGTGCCGTGGGAATTATAAACACAGCTGCTTTCTTCAGGCATGTTATTCACCCACTGGCTCACTCTCCGTTGGACTGATGATGTCTCAGGAGCGTAATGGGGAACATATTAAAGTGCTTTTTCATTGCTTTGCCTCACCTAGATATTGTGTGCTGCTCTACTCCATTGCACAACTGGCTGTCTGAGAAAGGGGAGGCTGAAAATGCTGCTGTAAATAAGACTTAGAAAGGAGACAAAAGTCAGGGAAAATGCTAAGAATGCAATAAATCAATGAGCAATCTAGTGAAGACATTGCAGGGTCTGTACCTCTCTTTGCCTCGTAGCAACAGAGAGCCACTTAGCAGAGCTAAAAGCCGTGAAACCGAAAACTGGTTTGTGTGCACTTAAATAGCAAAAAAGGAGTTAAAATTATTTGTGAGAGACAGAAAGTTTGGTTGTTATGACCACAGGATTACCTAAACACCCAGTATTTCTGCTTTCTGGAGCAAAGCAATGTCCTTCACCGTTATCTGCTCTTAAACTGTACCTTCAAAAAGTGAGGCATATGGGGGGCATGGCTCAGCCCAGAGGCACCTGGGACACAGCAGGGTCCTCAGAAACATGGGGACACAGAGAGACCATGAGGCACATGGGGACACGGAGGGATGTGAGGTACATGGGAACACAGGGACATGTTTCAGCTCCAAGGCATATGGGGGCACAGCTCCTCAAGCATCCCTGAGGCACAAGGGGAGATGGAATCATCAGAGTTGGAAAAGACCTTCAAGCTCATCCCATCCAAATGCCCAGCCAGCACTACCACCATAACCCCATAACCACTAAAGCACATCACCCGGCTCACATGGAGGGACCATGAGGCACGGGGGAACACGGTTCAGCCCTGAGGCACAGGAGATGCAGAGTGACTGTGAGGCACGGGGGGACATGGAGCGACACAGGGGGACATGGAGGCACACAGGGGGACATGGAAGAGCTGGGAGGCACAGGGGGACATGGAGGCACACAGGGGGACAGGGAAGAGCTGGGAGGCACGGGGGGACACAGCCGTCCCACAAGGTGCGCAAGGGCATGAGTGCACAGCCCTGACGCGCGGGAGATGTGGCGGGACTCGGATGCACAAGGGACATGGATACACAGCCGCGGCGCCCGGGGGACATTAAAGGACTCTGACGCACCAGGGACACGCACGGTGCACAGCCCTGGAGCTCAGGGACAGGGAGGGACTGGGATGCGCAGGGCGCACGGGTGCACAGCCCC
>NW_008239284.1:876698-922969 GCF_000691975.1 Corvus brachyrhynchos
CCCACCAGCGACTGCTGGGGCTGTGCGAGGTGGGAGAGAAGCGCCGGTGCGGAGCTGCCGGGTTTGTTCCGCTCAGGTCCCGGGATCTGGTTCTTCCTCGCAAGTTTGATAGTAGGGTACTCGTGCTGCCCCATGGCTCATTTGCCTGGGGTTTTCTTCTCCTTGTGAAGAAAAGAGCTTTCAATTTCTTTTTTTCCTTAAGCCGACCTTTGTGGGAAAACTTTGCTTTTAAGCTTTTATTGTAGATTTTTTTGGTTTATGCCATTGCTTGTTCGTTGGTGTGTTTCCCCATCTTTTTTTTTTGTGTTGGATGCACTGTTCCTTTGGCTGCTCTGCCTTCTAAATGCTCTTTAATGGAGAGGTGGGATTGGGAATAGATAAAATATGAGAATCTGGGTCTGTTTTGTGTCAGTTTCTTTAATTGAAATGTTGTAAGCCAAAGGGGAAAGAAAAGAAAAAGTGATCAAGTGGAGCTCAGGGCACTTTGCTTTGTTGGAGGCAGAGAGGAAAAACTTATGAGGGAACGAATGAGATTTTGTTTCACTTCTTTTGAGGCTGAAAGATAAATGAGCATTTTGAAATGCTTTGGTTTGAAATGCCGAGCTCTTCATTTTCTCTTCAGCTGACTCCATTAAAAAAAAAAATCTTTTAAAAAAATGTAGAAGAGCAGTTCTGCAGTTGTGGAGCCAGCAGCAGTGGTGTGTGTGGGCAGAGAGGCCTTGCTGCTCTTCCATCAGCCGTTCCTGCCTTGTCTCTGTGGACTATAAAATTAGAAAGGCTCTGATGTCCATTCAGTCTGATGTCTGGGTAATGTGGGCTGTGGAAATCAAGAGGAGCTCTCTGTGAATTAGCTGCTGTGCTGCTCGTGGCTTGCTCAGCCTGTGGGTTCTGGCCTCTGGTGTATAATTAGGAAAGTAATTGTATTTTAAGAACCCTTAAATCTATTATCCAGGTGTGTGCTTGTCCCCTGGGCAGGTGTCAGGTGGTGTGAGCTTTCTTTTGCTGTGAGCAAACGATCTCCATCCTTCTGATGCTCACAGGCTGTAGTCTGACATTTGCAGCATCTTAGAACCACTGAATAGCTTGAGTTGGAAAGGATCTTTAAAGCTCTTCTAGTCCAACTCTCCTGCAGTGAGTGGGGATATCTTCAACTATCCCAGGTTGCTCTAAGCCCCATCCACCCTGCCTTGGACAGTTCCAGGGGTGGAGCAGCCACAGCTTCTCTGGGCACCCTGTGCCAGGGCCTCCCCACCCTCATTAAAAAAAAAACCCTGCTTGCTCATATCTAATCTACATCTCCCCTCTTTTAGTTTAGAAGCTTTGCCCCTTGTCCCACTTAACCTAAAAACTTTAAAACTTCCAAGAGCGAGACCCTGAGGCTCCCTGTCCTTTTCCTTCACTGGAAATGGCCCAGGTCAGCTCCTCCTCCCCCTGAGCTGTCTCCTTGCCTTTCCTAGGAGTTTTTGTCTTTCCAGTTCCAGTCAGTGTCCAGGAAGGCTTTTATTTGTCGCATCTTTTCTGAATTTGCTTTATGTGCACATTGAGCAGCCCGGCCATGGAGAGCACAGGTCTGTGGTGAGGGACAGAGAGCCAAGAACAACTCCAACTGGCTGTAATTGAAAACTGTCAGCTTTGCAGCAAAAGAGGATGTTCAAAGCATGTGGCTTGGGGTAGCTCCTCGGATAACGCTGAGTGGAGAATTGGATCTTCAGTTCTAAAGAAAGTCAGGATGTCCAAATCCTGGGGAGTTCTGTTGGCTAGAGCACGAAGGTGAGATGGCAGTAGGGCCATGCATGGCTTTCCTTCAGAGGTGCTGCTTGGTGCTGTCGTTCTGCACCATCTGCTGTGGTTGCTGTCGCTCTGGAGATGTCCTAAAGTGACTTAGAGCAGCTGAAATATCCCAGTCACGGTGTTTTGGAGTAGTCTGCTTGTTCCAGGTTTCTTGCCCTTCCCTTCAAGGTGGCTGTTCCCTGGGGGGTTTTGGGTGCAGTGGAGGTCTGTGCCCTGGAGGGACCAGCAGAAGGTTTTTAGGTGACCAGCAGAAGGTTTTTGGGTGACAAGTCCAAGAGGAAATCAGTGTGCCCAGCCAGGCTCTAGGTGCTTTGGGAAACTCTTGGCTGGGCTGAGACAACATGGGGCAGGTGGGGGCATGGAAGAAGCCTGGGCATTCAGGAGGAGATTGATTGGAATTTGGGAGAGAGGCAGTGCTAACAGGAAGCAAACACTCACTGTAGCAGTAAACAGCACAGAGTAGCTGCTTCTGCCCAGTGTGGGTGAACTTCATGCAGTTTCTCGATGAGCTGGTGGGCAAAATTCACTGTTTCATTCCCTGATGTGCTGCCATCCTCCTGGGCTGTTGTATCTGCTGGTGTTTGCCAGACATTGCCTAAACTGCTCTTAAACTGCAGCTGTTTTTGCAGGTTCCCAGTTACTGCACAGTTGTTCTTACTGTGTTTATTTTAGTGGTTATAAACTGATTTTTAAAAAGGACTTGGAACTTGAGCTGGAAAGTCTCCTTTTTCTTCTTCTTTCATGATTTGGTTGAGAAGCTGCATCAGAGGAGCCAGCAGCTGAGCCCTTCAATACTGCCCCCCTCCCTTTAGACTTTGAATTTTCTGAGCTGTGGTTTTCCAGGAATTTGGGGGCAGTTGTCCTGTACCTTGATTTTAGCAGTGGACATCAGTTTGGGGGTGGGGTGAGGGGGGTGTCTGCTCTTAATCTGGTAAAATTAAGAATTTGGCTGGGGACTAAAAAGCTCGAAGGAGACTTTTTTTTTCCCCCTCATAACATTTTGTTTAGCCTGAATGTTTGCAGTCAGAGCTATGTGTTTCTTAAAGACACAGAAAGCATAAAGCTTTTTTAAGGCAGTTATTTCAAACAATGTCATCTGGAGCTAGAAGGTGCCACCACTGACCAAAAAAGTTGCAGCATGACTGTGATCCTGCGTTGTCCAGGGCAAAGTCCCTCACCCTGATTTGCACCCTGGCTTCAACAGCTACGACCTGAAGAGTTCGTAGTCCTTAAATAAAAGTAACTTTTGTGAAAAAGTTACTTAACTTATATAAAGTAGCTTTTGTAAGGGAGAGCCCGGTGTGATTAAAACCTCCTTAAATAAAAGTAACTTTTGTGAAAAAGTTGCTTAACTTATATAAAGTGGCTTTTGTAAGGGAGAGCCCGGTGTGATTAAAACTTCTTTCTGCCTCTGCTCTCAGGATAGTAAATGTGTGTCGCCTGATCTTTGCTGCCTTCTGTTTGTTTCAGAACAGTTACTTCTGCAAGTTGAACTGAAAATAGGTGCTGGAAGTGGTGAATAATCACTTCACTGGGAATAATCCACAGATGGGAAGAGCCAAGGGCTCAGTCCTCCAGATCTCCTTTGTTAGAGACAGGCTGGCTTTTTTCCCCCCCTCCCTCCTGTGTTCTGTGCTGAACATTAAACAGTGATTTCTATGCAAGAATTTTAAGGAAAGTCTTTCAAAGCACTTGAATGACCAACGAGGGGCAGCTGGGAAAGGGTTGCCTGGGAGATGCTGCTGGGAGCAGCTGAGGCAGGGTGTGACAGCATGGGAGGAAGTGAAGGAGGCAGGATGCTGCTCTGATCTTCCCTCCCTCCCTGCTGAGTGCAAGAGTGGTGGTCCTGCTTCTGGGAGCTCAGGGGATGCAAATGTGACCGAGTGTGTGAGCACAGGACTCCACACTGCTCGTTCTGCTCACCACAGAGCCTTGGGCAGCCGAACTGGGAGTGCAACCTGGGAATCAAATGCTGCACTTCGTTCTACGCTCTGCAGCGCTGCTTCCCCACTGCGGGAAAACCCACAGGGTTTTCACTGGGGACTAAAAGGTGTTGCCTTCAGGGGATGCTGTAGCACAGGGAGGAGCGTAGGGCTCCTGGATGCTCCTGCAGCATCACCAGAAGCTCAGGTAAAATTCTGTTAGGTCACTTTGAGCAATCTCAGGACAACTGGCACTCCAGGGAGTTTATTTGCTTGTTCCCTTACTCCTCCTCAAAGCTCCTACTGTACTGGTTATTCCTGTCTTCTGTGCATGTCTGGGGTCCACGTGAGAATTGTGAGGAAATGCTGAAATGCACATCCAGAAATTAAGAGAATATTCTGTTTTACACATTGAGATGATCACTGTTGCATGTTTAAAGAATTGCTTTTCTGGATGCTGCTCAGCTTGCAGCTCTGAGTTTGTCCTTGCACTCTTTTAGTGCCTGCTTGAGATGAATTTTGCTTGAAAATGTGTGTTCTCAGGCTGTGGAGAATGCAAATAGGATGCTGCAGTTAGGTGTTGGCAAAGTGTCCTGTCTGGAGTTGTGTGGGAGGAGAAATGGTTTCTTGGTTGTGTGACCCCAATGGGGAGAAGAGCAGCTGGGGTTTAACAAAGTGGTTAAAATTATATAGGCCCCCAAATCCTCCAGAGACATCTCTCCTTTCCTAGAAGCTTCCTTTAACAAGCTGATTTCTCAGGCTGATTGCTTGCAGATGAGATCATGCAGTGTGTTTTGCAGGGAAAGAATCTGAACTTCGACTGGTGAGCCAGAAAGTTTTAACACGCAAGTCACATGCCCGGTGTCCTCATGGCACACACAAAACCCCAGAGGCTGCGACAAGGCCGAGCTCAGGGTGGCTTTGTGCTCCAACAGGAGCTTTCTGAGCACACAGAATAGCCAGGGATGCTCTCAAGTGCTGGGTCCTGTTGCTTGGACAGCAACGGGAGACGATGGCAAGGAAGTATTTCATCTTTCCTGAGCTCTGTTTCTCTCTTTAGTGTGTGTGGGGTTGGGATAAGCCCAAGCGAGGGAAGGCTCTCATCTGCCTTGATTCCGCAGACGTTTTTCTGCTGGCTTCAGCAAAGGAATTTATGTAGAATTGATGGTGTTTTTTCTGTTAATGCATGAGAACATTCTGAACAGGGAAGGCTTGATGGTAATGTTCTGCTGCACAGGATCCCAGCAAACTCTGGTCTTGCTCTCAAAACGAATGCTGGTTTCCATTTCTCTTGATGGCAGCTGGGTTACTCTTCCAAAATAATCACAGCCATTGTTTGAGAGTGTTGAAAATTAAGCAAAGCTGTCCTGAGGTGATGTTGGGTGGTGTTCCCAGCACAGGGAACTTTTGTTGCCAGTAGCTTTAAAGTACAACCTGTTCTCACAGGCAAGGTAGGAAGGCACCTTTCTGATGCCAGAGCCTCTTTGTGCCTAAAACCTCTTCTTACCAATCAAGAAGGCATTAATTATGCAAACATGCATTGGGGGTGGGTGGAGTTTTTATTGGCTGTGGAAATAGGAGCCAAAGAGCCAGTTGATCCCAATCTCTCTTTAAAAAAAATTAACAATGGAGTCAGACTGGGAGAGGAAAGTTTCAAATCCCAAACTTTAAATCTATCAACGTTTTATGCAACTTGAAGACAGGAATGCATAAGGCAAGATGTGTTAAAACCTCCTACTACTCCACAGCCATGTTGTGCCTGTAGTCTCCTTCTCTGGGTCACTCCTGTGAGCTGTCTTTTTGAAACAAATAATTGAAAGTAAAATTTACAGATCAGCACAGGCTTTTTTTCCTGTCACCTAAGCATGTTTGTTCCATGGGAGATTATCAGAAACTTCTTCCAACGTTTAATTTCACACAGGTATTTTACACAGGTGGAAAGGCAAGCACATGAAAGTGGAAAACTCCTGTATGCAGGTTATCAAACTTCATTTGGCTTCCTTGAGAGTGTGTACTAATGGAAGTACTACATACGTGAAATACCTGCTTTTTATGTTGTATTATTGGATATAAATATTATTTATGTACATATAATATTATTTATGTACATATAATATTATTTATATTGTTATTTTACATAAAATAATTGTGAACACAAGTTGCTTTGGTTCCATGCACTTACTGGCTCATAATCCCTCCTTTTGATGGAAAGGACTGGTAGAACACTTGTTGCTCTGATGGATGGCAGTGAGGTTGTATATGTTTTGTAGCAGCTCAGCCATTTCACTCTTCACTCTGCTCCTGGATGGGATCCTGCTGGGTCTGCCCACCTGGAGCCTGGCTGATGGTCAGCCCAGACCTGGCAGGGTGCACGTGGGAGATGATGGTCTGTACTCTGCCTAAACTTTGTTTTGTCCATGAAGCTTTAAGTGTGGAGCTGTCAGAACCCCAGCCCACTCAGAGCTAATGCTTGCAGAATGCATGACCAAGGAATTAAACTGGGTGGAGTCATTCCAAAATTTGGATTTGGGGCCTGTCTGCTCCTAATGCAGCAGCTTTGGGTGTTTGCTTGGAAGTGCTCCCAGCATGGATGATGCTCTCTTGACCTGATCTGACTTTTCTTTCTTGATGCTTGGGTGCTGTGCCCAAATCTGTCTGCAGAGCTCTGCAGTGCAGAACTCTGGTGCGTAATGAACCTGAAACAAGTCAGCTCCTGTCAGAGGATGGCACGGAGATGATCAGCTCCTGTGTGCCCTGGGGGAGGGAGGAGGGACAGACAAACTGCGTAAACAGTTGTGTTTCTTCCCCAGGACTGTCCTGTGTCCTGAGGCTGCCAGCTGCAGTTCGGAGGCCAGAGGAGTAGGGCGGGGTATTTTCTTCCAACCAGACAAATTTGTGCTGTGAAAATGAGGCGTTAGTTCAGTTTCTCTGGGAATAGCATTTAAGGTGTTAAAACGTCCCACCCATCAGTAAGGAAGAGCTGCTCAAGAACAAGCAAATACAGAGATGGAGCCTGCAGAGCACTCTGCCTTTGCAGCTCTTCTTTTTCTGAAGAATGAGTCCGGGCATGTTTTTGTTACGTTTATCATTTGGTTGTGGTGTCAGTCATTTGTGTTTTCCTCTCATGGAGAGCTAAACTAGCCAAGTGTCAGGTTTTGTTGTCCATCTCGATTACTGTTATGTTGTTTCACTTGTGCTTGTTTGTTTCTGCCTGTCAAAAGGTAAAAAAAGGAAAAAAAAAATTAAATACAGTAGCAGAAATAGCTGGAGTATCAGTATTCTCCAATAGGAAGATGTCAGCCTATAGTGAGTGCTTTTCACAGAGCTCAGCCTGTTTCTGCTGCTCCTGACAAGCTGTCATATCTTCATGCTGGGTAATGTGATCTTCCAGGAATGTTTATCTTTCATTTCTGCATTTGTGGTGGAGCTGAGCTGGGGGTGCTGGGAATGTGCCTTCAGTGCCCTGTTGTTGTTTGGGATGAGGCGCTGCCCCTGTGCTGCTGAAGGGAACAAACCAGACCAGCAGAGCTGCCATGCAGAGCTCCCTCACTTTCCTCTGGATGAGGGTCCCAACGCTGTGAATTCATCCTGTGGACTTTTGGTTCTTAAGTGCACGTGTTTTGAGTTTCTCTGGGTTGTGATGGATATTATTCTAGTAACTTCCCAAAGTGTCCTTCCTCTTTCCATCAGTTTGATGCCCTCTGCCTGCATACTTGGCTAGCACCAATCTTACATTTTCTTTTATGTTTTGTGGCAAGGGTTTACTCTGATAAAATGAGGTTTGCTGGCCAGTGTCATCAGTGGATACCGTGGGTCAGTCCTGGCAACACCATGGATGGATATCTGGAGGGAACAGCAGCGATGGCAGTTTCTCTGGTGACCAACAACTCCCTTTCATCTCGGTGCCAGCAGCTGCTTCCCCATCACTGTCCAGACAGCACCTCATGTAGCCTCTCTGCCTTCTTCCCAAGGGCTGAACCCACCAGTGGTTAGTGTGGTTCGGTCTCTGCTATGGCATTTTTTGGCCTTCTCCCAGCACTGGAAGGACACCAAATAGCAGCAGTAATGCTGAGACCTCCCTAGAGTAAAGACTTATAGTGGGAAATGAATTTTCTAGTTCCTTCTAATGTCTTGAGAGCTATTGCCTGTCTGGCTTTTAACCTGTATTCTTGGATTATTGCAGGCTATTGTATTTGAATGCATAGCTGAAGTTAAATTGCCGAAAAGCAATCTCTTCTGGTGGGTGTTAATTTGTGCAAGGACAGTGTGACGCAGTGTGCTGACCCTGATTGAGACCCGTGCAATGCAACAAGGCTCAGATCCTGGCGCTCCAGTACTCCTGCCAGTACAGAATTAGCCCTCATTGTGTCAGTGCTGACATCTCTGCTAACCAAGCTTTTAATATTATCTAGGAGGCTTTCTCCAGAGAAACCTGATGCAAGTCTTCCTTGTTGGCAATAATTACTCTGCCTCTTCTCGTTTGCTGCCACAGAATGATGGAAGCACCAGTTGAAAGGATATCTGGAGGTCTCTGGCCTGACCTCCTGCTTGAAGTGGGGCTGTCTCCAGCATGTGAGTGATCACCTCAGCCATGGCTTTGTCTGGCCAAGTCTTGAACACACCGGGGATGGAACGGGGTCTCACACCAGATCAGCTTTTGTTTGCTTTTGCTTGGGAGTTATACCTAGTGAACCGCCTTGGAGAGTGGGTTATGCATTTAGGTTGGAATGACCTCATCCTGCAGGTTTGAAAACATCTGAGTGAGCTGTTGGGAAATGTCCCAGTAGGGTTAGTATAATGTGTAATGGATCAAAATCCTTCTGTCTTTTCCGTGCTAACATGGGAAACATGAGCAGACCCTCGTGCTGTTTCTGCAGGAAAAGGCAGGGATCCTGTTAGGTGGTTTTCTCATGTTTGCATGGGGAATTGCAGGTGAAACAGTGCCTGCAGGACATGTCCTGTTGCTGCAATGAGCTCATGGGTGTTTACCCATGGGGGTTAGCCATGGTGTTTGTCAGGAGGCACAGGATGAGCACCCCTGAGCATCCTTCGCCCCAAGGTCGAGTGTGGGACTGATGCTGCCCAGACTGAGGCCACACATGCACAAGGCACACAGTTGCCTTTTATCCATCCTCCTCAGCCCCTCACCGTGGGTTTTCCCCAGAGACTGCTGCGTGTATTTCAGAAAAACTCCCAGGCCATGAGATGAGTGTGTGCACATCTGAGTTGCCCATCACGGTCCTGCGTGTTGAAGGGAGCAGAACAGCTCTCTACATCTGAGGAGTAGACTTGCCTTCTGACATGCCACGAGCTTCTGGACACAGTGGGTGTCCAGGGATGGCACGTAGTCAGGCCAGACCAGAGGCCTGCTGCTGTGTCTGGGCTGGATTTCTTCAGACAGAACTGTGGATTGCAACACCCTCGTGCTTGCTCCAGCCAGGAAGCCTTGCTTGGAAGGGAAATGGCTGAGATGGAAAGAGCTGCTGAGGTGGAAGCTTCCCTAGCCAAGGCCTCTTTGCTAGACTTGACTCTGGATCCCTGGACTGTGCATCCTCTAGTGCAACAGGGAGATTCAGGAATTATGTGAATGCTTCATGGACACTGAAAAGGAGAGCTCCTGTGGTCTGGTCCTGATTTTGGCACTGCCATCTGCTCTGGAGATGCATGTTGTGTTCCTGTTAGAGTGTAAACCAGGTTTTGTGTAGAATGAATCTGATGCTGTGGAGTGAGCAGCAGTGTCCTTGGGTGGATTACAAATGCTGCATCCTGCACATCTGAACTGCTCCTGCCTTTTGTTTCCATGCCAGAAAGGGCAGCCAAAAGGGATGGGAGCATGGGCTTCTGCGTGCTCTGGTTATTTGAAGATGGAGGGTCCTTGCTGAGGAATCACAGAAATGTGGGGATCACTGTTGTCAGCTGCTCTCCACGTGCTCGCTCTAGTCCAAAGTGCAGAGGTCAGGTTTGGGGTTGTATGGCCAGAGGGTCCTGGAGCAGCAGCTGTAAAGGGCTTCAGGGGTGTCAGCCACAGGCTGACATTGGCTGACAGCTCTTTTGTTACCACCAGTTTTTCCATGCACCACTTACTTTTGCGGAGGTCTGTCTTTGTGTGCCGCAGGGGGAGCAGCTGCAGTGGCGTTGCTGCCACAAGCTGAGCTCTGCCATTCCATGGTTCAGTTGGGTTGGTGTCCCTTGCTGGGAAAAATCACATGGCTGGTGCCGAATCTCTTTTCCCTCATGCTGTTCCTCCTTGATGAAGGTTATAGCCACTGCTTATGGTTTGCTCTGGTTTTCTCCTGTTGTTTTCCATGTGTCTGCAATAAAATCTCTGGTGAAGGATGCTGATTAGCTTTTCTCTGAGCTGGATGTTGAATCACTACTCAGACACTGGTCTCTTCAGATCCCTACAGCTTGTAGATGTGATATGCCAACATAGATTTATCTGGGAAATGTCTGGGAGAGAGGAACAGATATGGGGAGGTATCACTGTGGGAGGGTCAGCAGGACTTTGTCCCCAGCAGCCCCAGGACCCGAGTAGCTCTGCTTGTCAGAACTCCTTACAACATCTCCTTGCTCCAAACTCCTGACAGGGCTGATGGGCAGACGGAGCTGCCTGCTGCCGTGGTGGGGGAGGAACACGTGAAGGAGAATGCTAGATACTGCCTAGTGCTTCAAGAAGAAAGGCTGGCTTTGAAAGAGGCCTTGTACATGCTGAATATACCATCTGCTTCCAGGGATTAGGGGTCAAAACCCCAGAGCAGAGGTTTTCTGGTTTGTGGGAGCTGAGCCCTTCCTTGACGTGGCAGTGATCCTCATCTGCAGCAGGACACCAGAGGATGCTTGGCTCAACATGCAGACAAGAGAAAGGCTGGAGATGTCTGCTTGGGCTGGTCCTGGTGTCCAGGGACAGGGAGGGATGTCTGTTTGCAGATAATGGTTTTCTCTGCCCCTTCCTCGCTGTTACATCAGCGAAGATGGCCAGGGAGAGTGTTTACAAGTGTGTCCTTGCTGAGCGCTGCTCTGTGCCAGCAGCTCAGTCCTCATGGATGACGTGTTCTCTGGGCCTTTGTCGTTGCAGCAACAAAAGCTGAGCTGAGCTCACTGCCCTGGGTCTGACCTGGGGTTACAGCTCTTCACCCTCATCACCACTTTTGAGGCAGCCCATGATGGGGACCCTGCTGCTTAAACACAGGGCAAATGGGAGGCTGCTCCTGTTTGGATCTTTCCTGGTAACCTTAAAGCTCTGAGAGGGATTTCTGGAGCTGGGGAAGAGTCATTGTTCCTCCATTGCCACCTCCCCAGCCATTCTGATTCCTGGGAGAGGGAGCTGTGGTGGCACAGGGGTGCTGAGGACTCTGCTCCCATGTCCCAGCAGGACAGGGCTTTGCTGAGCAGCTGCCTGCATGCCTGGAAACAAGGAGCTTGGTGCAGCTGCAGAATTGTATCAGCTGGGGACATGAGGATGTGTCTGTCCCATGGCTGACCACAGGCTGTGCTGGTGATTTGGGAAGTGACTGAGAGGCAAAGGAGAAGTTCTGCTCTGATACTTGCTCCCTTGAGGACTCTGATCACTTCCCTTCAGAGCAGGAAAAGCTTCCTTGGCACTTGAGTGGGGGGAATGTGGTGGAAGGTAAGTACTCCCCTTGTTTTACACCTCTTGCGAAGGGTGTGTCCCACATCAGGTGTCTGTAATGTCACCACATGCACCGTCTTGTAATCTCTGAGCCTTCTATTGCCCTGCAGAACAGCTCTAGTCAGCTCCTGGTACGTGGAGATGGCTTGTCAGTATTTCTTGGAAGATGTCACATCTCAAACTTGCCCTCCTCATCATGCTGAGCTCTGCCCCACTTCCCTCTTTTCCCAGGTCTATGGCTGGAAGTGGATTTCTTTGCAGTGATTCCAGCAGAGCTAGGCTGAGCAGATGTTTCATGGGGTAGTGGGAGTGAACATGCTCGCACTGGGTAAAGACAGGACAGGGCTGCAGGGTGTAAACAGAGCACTTTTACAGCAGCCTTCTGTGTTCCATCAAAAGTTCCTGGAAAGGTAAAGGCAGGAGCTGGCTTTCACCACCTCTCACGGAAAGAATAAAAAGCTTTAACATTGTGCAGGTCCAGCCTCCTTAGTGGGGCTGTCCTGTGTTCCTCAACTGTCTGTGTTTAGCCCAAGGCCACTCAGGGGTGTCCTGGTCCTGTGTGACATGAGATGTTGGTGCCCACAGGATCACCAGCTCCTGCTGGAGCCTTCCTGGGAAAAGGCAGGTGGAGGTTCTGCCATAGCATAGGAGGCAAGGAGTGTAAGGCCCATGGAGCAGAGCCCCTGGGGAGGGACAGGAGGGTTTGTGGACCTGTGCTGCTGCTGCTGCAGGAGACACCAGCCAGAAGGAGCTCTTGGGTGCTGTTTCATGATGTTTCTTATTCTTACTTGGACGTGTGTTCCAATCTCACTGTTGGTAACTGGGGCAGTTCTCTGGTCACAGGTCTGGTGCAGGTCCCTTCCACAGTGGGATTTTGTCCCTTTCCCTCTGCAGGAGCCTTGTGCTGGGTACAGAGGAGGGATCCCCTCAGGTGTTCAAGGCCATCAGACTGTCTTGAGCTGTTTGTGTAGCTGCCTTCACATCAGTGTCAACACAATCACAGGTGTTCACTCATTTATTTCTCCCAGTGCCACCTGACTGGGGGTGGCTTGGGGTCAGAAAAAGACAACTTCCTGATCCCAATGTGATCAGCTCACCAGTTCATCACCCATAAATTCCTAATTCCTGCCTTTCTGCTCAGCATAATGGGTTATTTTTAAGCACTGGGAGAAAAAAAAAATTGGAAACCCTTTCAAGTCATTACTCTGTGCTTTGTGAGTTCACCTCTTATCTCTTGGAGTGCATTTGGAATATTTCTGGGATTCACATTATATAGATGCCTTAAACCAAACGAATTTGGCCTGCATTGGGATAAACAAGCTTTTGTGCCTAAATTTGTATGTGGAATTTAGTATGTGCTGATGGGTGTTCATCTGTTGATGGATCTTTTCCAAAGCCAAACAGAATCTGTTGGAGAAACTCTCATGATGCCAGCTCTGGCCTGAGCTGGGTCCTGCTCCTTTCTGCTCCCTCGCCTTTTAGGAACCTGCCCGTGCTGTGCAAAGCTGTCCTGTGCACAACCAAAACAGGGTCTGTTGATGTTATTCCTGGTCCTTTGAGAAGATGACTTAGTGGTCACATGTGCTGCTATGAGGTCATTAGGAAGTCTCTCAAATACCCAATTTGAGAAGCAGTGATGCTATTGCAGAAGTATGCTCGCTCTGCGATGTGAGATGCAAAACTCTCCAAAGAACTTGAGTTTGCAATAGCTCTGAGTGGGATCTGTTATTGTGCATATTTGGGCTCATTCCAGTAAAAGAAAAAAAAAAAAAGACTGTTTTCTGCTTTGCTTTATCCCTCGATTGATTAGTGGATGTGTACTGTGGGATCAAGTTACATCTCAGAGGGCATCCAGCAGAGAGCCTTTTTCTGTGCTGAACTGCTCAAGTGAGTCTGACTGCAAGGTCAGCAGTTTTCCAGCAGTGTTTTGTGCCTCCACAGCAATGTCCTTCCCCAGGGAAAGGAGCTCCTCAGATCTGTTTGTGAGTTGAGCCATTGCTCTTCCCAACACCACAGGGAAATCGGGAGTGTTTTCTAGACCCTTGATGTTGTTTCTGTGATATGCATCTGCTTTGATGCTTTTATTGATGCCACTCCTGGACTCCCTGTTCCTGGATGTCCAGTGTTTCCCACTGCCACAAACTGCTCTGTGTCTTGCAAAGGGAATTGTTTTGGTCCCAGTTTACCCCAGGGGCCTGTATCCAGCTTGGTTCCCATGTACCATTATGTTCTCAGGGCAGGCATCCTTGTTTTGGGAGGACAGTGCCTTGGGAGGGCATTATCAGAATGAGCAACACCCTTTTGGATCAGGCAGAAAGGGATCTGCTGTCTTCCCACATCCACCCTACTGCTGGTCGTGTCCCAAACCATTTATGAGCCTCAGGGACTGCCCCATCCCTCTGTGCTGATTAACTCACTGATGCATGGAAAAATTACCACGGGGACAAAAAAGAAAACAGTTTTCTCTTCTCAGAACAGAGGTGGATTGTGTGGCTGGGATGGGGTAGGGAGGCAGGGAGCAAAATGGAAGCAAGGTGTCATCTGAGTGCGTGTCTGACCACATCTTGCAGCTCACAGCTGTATTTTTCAGCTGGGACTTAATGTGGGCACAGTGTGCTTCATGTCTGCTTCCCTTTTTCCTATGGGATACCCAAAACACCTGCTGCTTCTGTTGAGGCTTTGCAGTGATTCCTGCGGGAACGTGCTTTAGCCTCTGGGATTCTGCAGGACGGGCTGAATGGCTGCTGCCCCCTCTCTTCAGCCTTCTGCTGTGGAGTCCCCGTGAGTCCTGTACAATGCTGGCTCCACTTCCCACCCTGGCTCTGCTGTCCCAGCCCTGCACTGCTGGCCTTGGGACGAGTCTTAGCCCTGCCAGGTGTGTGAGTGAGACATTGCAGCCCTTCCCTTGCTGAGCAGCTCCCTTGCAGGAGGCAGGCTGGCACCTGCATTTCCTAGCAGGCAGGGTCAGCACATTCCTTCTGCTCTCTGGTCTCCCTGTGCTGCTGTGGTTCGTGCTGGGGTTGAATCCCAGCTCTCAGATGTTCCTCTCAAACCCCAGTGCCCTTGTCACCCAGGTGAGCATCCTGCTGTGCCCTCCAGGGCTCTCCAGTGGCTGGGGCAGCAGAGCCCACATGGGCAGGGATGTTAGGGGGTGGAAGGGCTGTGCTGGGCTGTGCAGCCCAAGACCGGTTTTGTAGCTCCTGTGGCGGGTTTGGGTGGTCTCACAGAGTGTCACAACCTGCTGGCCCTGTGCCCAGCTCAGTGTGTCTTGCTGCAGCCCTGCTTGTCCAGTCGTCATGAAGCCACCTGCCCGTGATGTTCCCACTGTCACCCTTGGTAATTACCTCCCCTGAAGTGCCACAGCCTGGTTTGAGTTCTGCATTTCCCCTCAATTTCTGTATTTTTAGAGCAAAGGTACTGAGTGTGATGTGCTGTTCTCAGACAGCTGCATTGGTGACCTCCACTCCTGTGGGGCCCTGAGCTGAGGAAAGCAATGGGGTGAGCTGTTGTGATGAACATGCAGAGAGCCCTGGTGTCACAGCTGGGCTCTCCCTCTTCCAGGAAAGACTTTGGAAGCACAAGTCCAAATGTCTGAGAAGTGCTCGGGGTTATAATAATTCTGTTGGCTGGGCTTGCTAATAAATGACTAGTTCTGTCTCTGCTTTTTACCTTTCCCCATGGATGGCACAGGCTGGAGAAGATGAAGGTGAGGAGTGGTGATGTTCCTGCCGGGATTCTCCCGGCGAGCGCAGGCAGCTGCGTTACACCAGGAGGTGCAGGCTGGCTCTGCGGTGCCTGGCCTGCCCCTGGGACTACACGGGCCTTGCTTCCTGAGCAGGAGAGCTGCTTTATGTTGTGGTTTTACTAAATGAATTCAAAGCTTGGCCTTCCTCCAGGCAAAGTCTGGGCCAGGTGCCAGCGGAGCAGCCCCCAGGGAGAGCACTGGAGCAAGGAGGGGCCAACAGCAGGGAAGAGCAGAGGAATCCAAGAAGGCAGATTTGCCTAGAAAACAGCTCTGTTTCCATCTGCTGGGTCAGGAGTTGCTATAGGAACTGGGATGATAGAGGCAGGGCCATCTCCTGGGCCTGTCTGTGTGTGCGGAAGGAGGGAGGAGTTACTCAAGTTTGAACATATCATGTGTGTGCTGGTGGAAAGTTGCAAGGAATGTTGAAACTACAGCCTGGCTCAACCTGTGGAGTTCCAAAGAGACATGGCAGTTGTTCCCTCTGCTCAGGAGACCCTGGCAGAGGCAGGTAGGGTCCTTCCAGCTTAACCTGGCTCTCAGCTTGGGATCAGCTCTCTCCCTTCTCTCCCCTCGTGTTTCTTTCCTTGGATAAAGCCTTTGGAGACTTTCTGGGAGTGGTGGAGGGGTTTGTGGAGGTGGTGATGCTGGGAGGCGAAGGCTTTGCTCCCTGGGCTGGTAGGGAGAGGGTGGCTCTTCCCACCCCGTTTTCCCTCCTGCAGCTCTGAGAGGGTTCACAAATTGTGGGTATTCCCTCAGGGATGTGTGCCTGGGCACCTCTGGGACATGCAGGGTGTTTTGTGGGCACAAACGTGATGCTGGCTGGGGGGTTCTGGGCAGAAGTGGTTTCTGGGGCTCTCAGGGAGCTCGTGCAGTGTTTGAGCTCTGAGGTGCTGCTGAGATGTGCCAGGGCTGAGGCTGGGACAGATGTGCAGAAACTGGAGCTGGCAGCAAGTGCCTTGTGGGCAGTGGGAAGGTGGGGGAATGTTCTCCTGTCCCCTGAGCCCCAGCAGCTCCTGCCCTGCACAAGTTGTGGGTGTGCATTGCCTATGTTCACTCACCTCCTCTCTGGAGGAGAGGCAGACCCTGTCCCCTCCTGAAGCACCTACTGCAATTTTGGCCACCGTCAAAATTTTCAGGCTCCCATTTACCCTGAAACATGGGAGTATGAGTATGCAGCCCCTCCAGGTGAAATCTGATTTATTTCCTCAGTAAACCCATTTTTCAGGTGCTGAGAACTTTCCAAAATAGCTGTGTTTCCACCAAGAGTGTTCTGGGGTCGCTCACTGCTCCACAGGTATTTCTTTAATAGGTTTGGCTGAAATTTCATCTGCTTTTTTTGTGTCACAGTAGATAATCTCTTTAAAAAAAGAAAAAGAAAAAGGTGGGTAGTGTTGTTTTTCTTTTTGAGAAGCTGCACAATAAGCTGCTGAAAACTGAAATGTGATCTCTATCCACAGAGGCAGAGCTTGCCAAACTGGCTGGGATCACAGCCCACCTACTCAGGCACCCATCTTATCACAGGCACAGGAAAGCCCCAGAGCCTGAGTGCAGCCAGCTGTGGAATAACCTGCCCGTGTAGGAGATAACTTTCTGGCCACATTAATTACTGGTTTGCTTATGGCTGGCTAGAGGAAAATTTATCTCCAGTGTGCTGGCTTTCACTCTGTTAATGGAATTGCAGATGTTCTTATTATGGAGATCTACTTCCAATGTTTTATTGAATTACTCCCACATTGCTCTGTGGCAATATGTCCCAGAGCCTCAATGCACATGGTATGCTGTGGAATTTAATTTCCTCAGTTTTAATTTGTTGTTTTTTAATTTTAGTTCACTTTCAATATGGAAAAGAGGTAAATGGGGTCCTTTTTTTTTTTTTTTTGGTTTAGGCATCATTGTTTTACATGTTTCTTTTTTCCCCTCTCATCTCTCCTGTTTCTCTTGCCTTTGCCTCAATACCAGGATTTTCCTACTGCTACCTGCCTTATGTGTAATTGCTAAATCTTATTACATCTCTGTGGGCTTCTGTTTTTTGTTCTGTCTTGAGAAAATTTAATCAGAATTGGTCATTCTGCCTTGCCCAAGCTGTGAAATGCTGCTTGAGCTTTTTCTGTGTTCTTGGCTTCTCCTTTGTTTATAAGCAGAACATTTGGTTTGATTGCTTGAAATACATTGTGGTAAGCAAATATCTTCTCTGTCTCTAGTCATGGTAGGTATTTTGCTGGACTGTTTAATTAATGGCAACTTTATCTCTGTACATGGGGAGTTAAATTTTATCTTGCAGAGCTATACTAGTAAATAGTAAACCCAGTGGAACATGGTTGGACCTGCGTGGAAATCCTCACTGGAGTCTCCGGGCTCGGTGCTGTGGTTTCAGGTGATGTGTGAGTGTTGCCACTCACTGCTCCCATCTCTGCCAGGCACTTCATAAATTAAACTTTAAAACCACTTTGGGTCGTAAACAAAGTTTGCTCAAGCCAAATGCAACAGCTGTGTGTACCCAGACTTGGCTGCCTTGGCTGGAGGTTGTGCTCAGCCTCTGGAGAAATGGTACCCACTGAGGTCACAGCCTGTGTTGTCTCCTCTGGCTCCTGGGGTGCTGTGGGAGGGCTGGAGCACTTCCCCCTCGCTGCATTTTGGTATTTGGAGTTATTGCAATCTGTGGAATGCAGTGAGGGATGATAAGTTATTCTTCTTTCTGATATTGGAAAAGCTTCTTCAAGTCAGTATCTTCCTGTGGCTGTAGGGCATGGCTCTTCACTTTTATTAACATTTTTGGTGATGCTGGAGCAGAGCCCATAATGCTCCTCCAGCAAAGGGGCTCTGTGCCAGCTACAGGTGCTCTGAGTTTTATTTTTACAGATATGAAGAGCAATTGCAAAACTCATAAAACACAGCTTTTGAGAATATCATCATTTCTGTGGTGGTTTGATGGAGACTGGATGGGCAGCTCAATTAGCAGATGTTCCAAAATCCTGTTTCTGGTTTGATTTTCACTGAACTCTCTTAGCATTTGGCTTCCACCCCTGCAAAAATCAGCAGTTCTCAGGTACTACTGCAGCTCTATGCAACTGTTTTCTTCTCTTCTGGTTTTGCAAAGAGTTTGCCCCAGTAATCATGTTTTAGCTTTTAAATAGGTTCAGCTATGAGCAATTAGCAAAACAGAGGTTGTAGGTAAGGACCAGTTACTGTAAAGTCAGTATTTTTGAAGGTAGGCAGTTGATAAGGAAAGCTAAAGATAACAGAAACAGCACAGCAAATATATCATGGGGCAGTGAGAAATATTTTAATATCTGTATAACAAAATTAATTTAATCAGCAGTGATTATATTGTTGGGAAAGGTTAAACCTGATTGCTGATAACAATGCAGAGAAGTAAAACATTTCTTTCCCATTTTTGTGGAGAAGCTGGATGATGTTCTCTCAGAATATCTTCTGTTGCACTGGTGACCAGGGAGGGTGTTAAACGCAAGATAACATTTCAAAGTCTTTTGAAACTTGAGCAACATTGGGACTTGTTTGTTTAAAACTAATTGGCAAATCAGCTTTCTGAATCCTGGCTGCCAATTTGTAATAAATCTGGGAAGACCAAAGGAGTTCCAGAAGTTTGGGAAAACATAAATGTTGTAGCAGTGTTTTAAAACAGAGAAGGGAGCAGGTAACCAGCAGGCAGTGGAGACCAACCTCTGTCGCATTAAAGGAGGAGCTTGCTCAGCAATCCCTGTGCTCTGATGGAAAGCTTTATTGAGATTCCTGCACTGGTTGCCAAAAGTAGCTGCATTGACATCCTATACCTGGATCCTGAGGGATCCAACCCTGCTGTTGACCAAAGGCTGCTGCTCCCAGGAGGCAGAAGAGGCTTTGCTTTGAGAGCAGGAGTGTGTTGGATCCCCTGGGCAGGGACTGATCCCTGGCATGTCCTTCTTGTTTTCCTGGATGCCTCAGCATGGCTGGTGGGCTCTGAGCTGAGAAACACCCACCTGAGCAGTTTTGGTGGGCTCTGATCCTTGTCCCCTGTGCCAGGGGGGCAGAGTCTGTCTCCCTGTCGCTCGTCAGCACTGTGTTGAACAAGCTGATTTAGAAAGTGCCACCTGATACCCCTCAAAAATAGTTACCAGTGGGAATGTGATCCCTGCACTCTGTAAGCAGAGGGCTGTGGAGTCGTGCTCCTGCCACGCTCCGACACCAGTAGGGGACAAACTCAGTTATTCCCAAGTTTCCCTGTGAACAAGCCAGTGGGAGTCACGGCAAAATCTGTCTAGAGCTGTCCCACTGCCTGGAGGGAGCCTCTGTGCCGCCAGAGAGAAACTTGGGAGAAAATATTAAGTAAATTAGTACTGAAACTTGGCTTCCCTGAGCAGGAGCGGGGGTGGTTTAGTTGGGACAAGAGGAAGCTCTGGGATACCCAAGAGCAGATTATCAAGGAGGTGCATAGCAGGAGGATTGACAGCAATTGTCAGCTGAAATAACAGGAGGTTCTGCCTTGGCATAAAGAGGGATAAAGTTTTCTCTCTGCAGACGGTCGAGCAGTGGGAGATATTGTCCAGAGAGGTGGGGGAGCCTTCATCCTTGGGAGCTTTTAAGACACAGCTAGGCAAAGCCCTGCACAGGCTGCTCTGACATTGGTGCTAACCCTGCTTAGATAAGCAGGAGGTGGGATTAGATGCTCTCCTGGGGATCTCCTCCAGCCCAAATAATTCTTCGACTCAGGAACCTGATCTCCTTCTGAGTGCAAGTTTGAGCGTGGTTAAGTAAAAGGTTATGGTGGAGCCCCCTGAGAATGGGGAGGGAGGAAGGTGGTTTCGATTGAGTGCTCTTAATACCCCATCTGTCATCTCTGTGGTTAACGTGTCGTGGGGATGGTTGCTATGTGAGACTCTGCAGTGGAAGATTGTAGGTCTTGAGAGGAATTGCTGACTTGTAGCTGATATATTTTAAGGATTGTTTAAAAAAAAAAAAAGCAAAAAGCTGGAGAGAGATGCCAGTGTGAAGGAACAGTGAAATTGTCACTGTGCTGGGTGCTCTTTGGGCCTGTCAGGGTGGGAAGGAAGCTCTGGAAAGGGGCAGAAAGGGACACTGCTGCTTGGGCAGGGAGAAGGGAGGTACTTGGAACTGCTGGTTTTGTGCATGGTCTTGTTTCCCTGCCACTACAGGAACAGCGGCACTGGAGCCTGGAGTTGGGAACTGGGAACTAGAGCCTCTGCAGCTGAGGGGATGATGTGTATTTTGGAGGGTGTGCTGGAGGCTCCCCTGCCCCTGCTCTGGGTGGGGGGTTCCCGGGGAATGTCCATGTCCTGAGCAGGGGGCCTGGCAGGTCTGGCTTGGGTCATGGGAAGTGTTTCCAGGTTCCTCAGTTGAGATGAGCAGAGTTCCCATGCCCTGGGTTGGTGGGGAAGCTTTGGTTTTGGTTTAGCTGAGCTAAACCCCACCATTGTGGTGCAGTGGATTTGCATTTCCTTATCTTTGGCTTTGTCTTTCTAATGGTTTCTAATCTTGGCTTTGTTACTTGGATGGATTAAATTACATTTAATGCATGTTCAATTATCTCCAAGTCTGGTTTTGTGACAGAAGTGCTCTGGGCAGTTTTACAAACTGAGGACACCCCACTCCTGCAGGACTGGCTGACAGGCAGTGGGAAAAAGCTGGAGGATTTATTGGTCTTGTGCAGAAACACCGGCACCTCTCTGGGCTGTAGCTGAGGCACTGCCTCATGTTTGAGTCCACGGGCTGAAGCTCCTCCAAGTGTTAAATGCTGTGGCGTGGGTGACCAGAGTGCTGTTTTTCTCCTAAAATCTAGCAGGAGTGAGCTGTCACTTTCTTCATAACACCATTAAGATGTCTGGTTACAACATGGAAAACGAGGCTCAAACTCTCCTCAGCCTCAGGGCAGGACTATCCCCCACCTCTTAAGGGGGTGACCACAAAGTACACCCAGACCTCGATTCTTTCCTCTGCCACTGCCTCAGGCCCAGCTCTGTGATGTCCCTGTCCCCACCCCAGGTGCCACTCCTGAATATTGTCCTTTTAGTCCCACATTCGTGTCTCTTCCAACAGGTCTCCTAATGCCACCGCAAAGATTATACTGGAGCCTATTCCTGTCTCAATTTCCTTGTTCCTGCGATTTACTTCTCACACGTATCTTCATTAACCCAACCTTTTCACCTAAAATCTGTTTGCTTTTATCTGTCCAGCCTTGTTGCTGCTCTGGACATCACTTTGTGGTGTCACTATTTCTGCCCAGTGTCCCCCACCGTGTTCCTAACATTACAATGGGTTTTTCCTCTTTCTGACCATCTCTGTTGGTGCCTAAATCCAAAATCTCCTGCTGTAGCCTTGCACCTCATGCCAGGATCTTGCTGGCCCTGCCCAGCTGCCTTGTTACTCTGACACGATGATTTTTGATGTCCCTGTTTGGCACCTGGTTTGTCCAGGTGCCACCCACGTGTTGTGCAGAGACCTCTCCATTGCTGCCTAGTAGATTGAATCCAGGGAGAGAGAAACCACACTCTGAGTTCACCTGAGGGGAAATTTGTTGCCTTCTTTTCACACAGGGCTCCTGCTCAGGCGGCGTGGCGTGGTCCATCCTTCACCCTCCAGTAGCTCTGCTGGAGTGGGTGGCCATATTTTTTCAGTCTTGTGCCAGTATTAGAATTGCAAACTGAGCAGAACATTTTAAAAGGTGATCAGAATTCTTTCTGCTAAGTGTTTTTATCACCAAATTCTGTTTTGTCCAAGCTGGAGCTGTGTGGGCTGTGTGGGCTCCAGGGGAGGACTGCTGGGTCTTGGGTCTCTCAGATTAACTCTGAGGCAAAGAGAAATGCTCTACCATTGTTTTGGAGCCAGAAAAATGGAAATTACACTTCCCAGCCTCTTGTTTCTTCAAACATCAGATATTGCTGCAGTTATTAGCTTTGCTGCTTCCTCCTTGAATTCCTTTAGGAATGCTAGGAGATGCCATCTGATTGTTCCTGGACCTCTTCTGGGGATGACTTGATTTAGGATAGATCCTCCTGTCCTGCACAGGGCTCTGTGTGTGATTCACTCTGTGTCTTGCCCATGACCGTGGAGTTTCTTGGCACGGCTCTGGGCATCTGGAATGGGATTCCTGCAGCAAACCCTCCGGTCCCACTCCGGGGTAACGATCTGCAAAGGAACCAGTTAAAACAAATGCCTGTTTCAGTTGGGATCCAGAGAGGCTTGCAAACATGCCAGACCTCCGTAATGGATCTCTGGAGGGAGAACAGTACCTGGAGGAGCTCCAAGTCCCACCTTCTTCATGCACATCACTAAAGAATAGCTCCCTCCTGTGCTCGCTGAGCCATTCTGTGCCGGGGACAGCACTGGGTCACAGCCAGCTGCTTCTCTGTGGAGGCACGGACTGGCTTTTCAGGCATGGTATCTGCGAGTTTATTGGGGAAAAGTGCCCTCTTTTGCATTTCTTGGTGAGTTTTTCAACAAGTAGATTTTTTTTTTTTCCACTCTCCCAATGATTGTAACAGGATTTTATTCTCCTGCAGCCAGCTGTTAGCAATTAGCAACTTGATCCAGTCGGGCTTGGGAACAGAGTTTAACACTTTCTTGCCTCTCAGAGGATGTTGCTAATCCTGTTTTTGCTGGTTTCAGGCTTGTGCTGTAGTTTTGGCACTTGGTGTGTATGTGTGGGCAGGGTGGGAAGATAGGCGTGAGTACAGCAAAGGACTCTAATGCAGCTGAAAGAAAAGTATTGAGCCATTTACACAGCAAAAGTCCTTAGTAAAATGATTTCCAAGCAGTTTGTGCAAAGGGTTGTATTTAGGAGTAATTCCAGTGTGTCCTAGCTTTGGGAAGTGTGCAGTTTGGGAGTCCAGTCTACTCCTGGCTGAGATTAAGACTCAGCACCAATCAACACCAGTAGTTCTTCGAGCAGTGATTTCTGCAGTTGGAGCTCCTGAGTGGGGCTGAACCTCCTTCAAAATGTTTCACCCTCCAAAGGGGTGAAAACCACTCTTGGTGACCGTGCTTAGAACAGCAGCTGCTGTGGAGCACTAAAAGATGAGAAATGGCCTTGTTTGCTCCCTCAGTGCATCACCTCTCCCAGGACTCACTGACAGGCACTTTGTGGTGGTCCAGGACTGGGAACCAAATGTGATGGGAAAAACAAATCCAGCAGAACCTGAACCAGCTGCTGAAGTCCCTGTGCAGGGCTGAGCTGCTGGGAACAGTTCACTACTGCCACACAGAAAGGTGAGAATTCATGTTACCAAACTGGGAGTGACAGGACTAGTCCAGACCAGCCTTTTCCTCTGTCAACAGCAGAGACACATCCAGAGAGGATTCATCCTGCTTGTCTTGGATACTGTTTAGGCAAAGGCCAAATTTGAAGTTAAAGCCTTGATGTTGATGACAGGTCCCTTTCTCAGGTCCTGTGGCAGGACTGTCTCCCCTAGTGCTGAACTCTGCAGTTCCCTTTGCAGGTCTGGCTTTGGGAGCTCCCAGGACACCTTGGCAAATCACCTGCATGAATGAACACCCACCAAGTCTGTCTTCAAACTCTGCCCCAAAACTGTCTTTACAAAGTCTGCCTCCACTTGAGTACATGATGTCTCTTCTCTGTGGGAGTTGCAGCCTGCCCTGGGATGGTGGGAATCGCTGTGTTTTCATCAGCGATCACCTCCTTCCATTCCAGGGGGAGAGGATGACCTTGGATGCACAAACAGCTGGAGAGTGCTTGGTCAAAACCTCTTCTGTGGTCGCCAGACCCTCCTGCTGAGACCTGGGCTTGTGCTTTGCTTTTGCAGGCTCACCACAGGGGATGCCACGGGATCACAGCTCCTTCCCAGCTCTGGCCAGGGTGCTCATGTGGGAATCAGGAGGTGGCTGAAGCAGGAGGGACCTGGTGATTTTAAGGTGTTCTTTGGTTGCCTGGCTGGGTACAGCACGGCACAGCCACAGCCATTATTAGCTCCCCCTCCTGCCTGCATGTTTGGCTTCCTTCCCAAGAAGGCCCTTAGTTGTTTTTCAGGCTCAGAGCCATCTTTTCTGTTGGAATCCAGCAGGGACAATGGCCAGTAGCATATCCTTAGGAAAGAGAATAAAAACAGGGCAAGCTCCAGTGATTCTAACCCCGATTTAGCTTCTGGGCGTCCAGCAATCTGCGGCTGGGGGATTTCCCGAGCCAAAGGTTTTACCTTTGGATTTAAGAAGCTGTGGTGTATCTGTCTGTTGTGAATGTATCCAGTTCCTTGGGTATCCACGGCAACTCAGGGCTGTGACTTGTACAGTTTAATTATGTTGGGTGGGAAAAGAGAGCCTTTTGTTACCAATCTCTGAGCTAATGGCATCTGATGCTCCTGCATGCATGCCTGCACTGGCACAGTGATGGGCCCTTTTATAGCCTCTCCTCCTTTGCTAACAAATCCCAACAATCAACGTTGCCTTTTTACTACCACTCCGAGGATTCTTGAGCAAACACCCTCTGGTCCTGGCAACTTTACATTTATTGATTTGTTCTGTTTTCTTTTCTCCTGGCATTCCATTATGAGACAGAGCCTCTGCAAAGTTATCCTCCAGGGTGGGAGCCTCCCGAGGCTCTTTGTAGTGAATGTGGACTCAAAGAATTCGCCTAGCTGCTGATCTGACCTCCTGTTCCTTTAGGTGTTATCATGGCTTTCCGATGAAATCGCCAGTGTTTAAGCCCTTTTCATTTTCCAAACAGGAAATGAAGTGTGCTCGCCCGTGTGAGTGCACATGCACTTTTGGCAGCAGTGCGGATGTGCAGGGAGAGGTTATTTTCACCCTGTTTTGGACCTTTATCTTAAAGTTGTGTGGCAACTTCCAAGGTGCCCGCTTGGCTACTTGGTGCCAAGGTAGAGGTGGATAAAGCCTGCTTGTGGAGCCAGGTTCATTTGTAGCTGCAGTTTCACTACTTGTTAATTTAGTAAGGAAAGTGAAGAATTGATATGGGAGAGATTCCTTTGAGGGAGATTACGTTGCACTGGACTTGTTTAAGAGCAGTTAAGGGGGTCCATTCATCTGCCCAGGAGCCATGGCAGCCAAGGGCCTGGGAGATGGGTTGCATTGGTAGCTTTAGGGCTGATGTAAACAGTCAAGTGATCATTGGTTCTTCACGAAATTTCTGATCTGGTGATGAGCAGAGCAGGGCTGAGGTCAAAGACACTCTTGAAGGCAGGGAAGATTGCCCAGCCTGTCACGAGGCAATGACACACAGCAACCCTACAGCACAGAGAAGTCCTCTCTCTGGAGGACTCATCCTCTCTCTCTGCTTTGTCTTTCAGAGATGTAGATGGCAGCTGCTGCCTTTGAAGGACTCGCACCCGTCTGACCCTGCGCAGCATCTCCGGTTGCTACCATGATCTTCTGCATGTTGCTGCTGGCCTCCCTGCCCGAGCCCTCTGGCACCGAAGTCAACCCTGGTAGGGAGCTGCCAGGCTGGGAGAGGACTCATCTCCCACCTTTTGTGTGCTCCTTCTCAGCCTGTCTTTGCTTCTCACGGGGACTGAGTGTAAAGGCTGCATGTGGAGATAATCACTACCGTAGTTCCCCAATGTCCTCTGGACTGAGATGTTCCCAGACAGTTGTGCTGGACTGGGACACTCTCCTGGCAGTCCCAGGAAGCCCCAGGCACATGGACATCCTCCTTCCTCTGCCCACCCAGGCCTGTCTTGAGCTCTGAATATCCCTGCACTGCTCTGACTTGTGTGGCCTGCAGAACAAACCTGGCTCCAGACTGGCTCAGAGGTTCCATGCTTGCTGTGGAAAACAAATTACCAGTTAGCAAAGCATCAGCCACAGCTCTCCAGCCAGCAAGGGGCATTCTGGAGAGAGAAGTGTGGAAGGGAAGGTACAAAACCTTACCTTGCACAGAGCTAGGGTGGAGATAGGGCTATGAGCCTGAGTCCCTGTGGAGGGCAGGACCTCTTATGCTGCAGGATTTGGCAAGATACAGTCATGATGACGATGGATAAGATAATGGTCTGCAATGTGTTGCAAAAATTCCTCTAATGAGGTGTTTTGAGCTGGAGACAGTCTGTGAAATAAATAAATTTAATCCTTTTCCAGCTTGGCTGAAGGTGTGGTGAGGCAGCAGTGCTGCCCTGAGGGCTTGTGCTGGCTCTGCCGGGGCTGGCTCTGTTTGTTTGGAGCCCTTTGTGGCTGGCTCTGACCCTGCTCTGGCCTGTGGATATTTGCAGAGGTTTGAGGTTGTGCTGCAACCAGCCAGAAGTGCAGTGAGGGCTGTGGGGGGACCTCAGCAGCATTCCTGGGCTCCCTGTTACACAGCATTCCCTGCACTGTGCACCCCACCACACACCCAGCGTGGAACTAGGGCTGCCGTCTGGTTCTGGTGGTTAAACCTCATGGAGAAAGGGTGATGGCAGCTGGAGGTTCAGTCCCACGCAGATTCCTTCTGATGGTGATTGGTACAGGAGTCAGTGCACCCAGAGGTGCAGGAATACCTCTTCCATGCTAGCTCCAGGGAGGTGGGTGGGCTCTGAGCACAGATCTGTGGTCCCACCCTCCTGCAGGAATCTCTTCCACCAAGAAATAACCACTCACACATCTCAGCTCTGCCTGTGACATCCTCAGGCAGCTCTGCTTCCTCAGCTGCCCCAGCTGCTCTGATGCCTCTGCCTGGAGCTGTGCCCTGCTCTTCCCAGACAGATTCCAGCACCATGGCCCAGCTGGTGCTCTTGGCTGTGATGCCACAGGCTCCATGGGTTATCCTGACCTCCAGATCTACTCCAGGAGCAGCCTGAAGTATATCTTGCATGTCCTTATAAACCACAGGGGCTGCTGTGTGGGTGATTTCAGACCTGTGTAGCAGGGTCCTGGTGAGTCTTCTTGTCTTGCAGCAGTTGTTTGACCTCACTGACAGATGGGCTGGGCCACCTCTCTGAGCCCCAGTGTCTCCTGAGTGCACAGTGAGTCCTGGTGGCACCTAAACAGAACCCAAGGATGGTTTTGCTCAAGATATGTGCATTTGGTGAGAGCCTCATGCTGCTTGTTTTGGTGAGAGCTGTGCCCACCCACAGAGTGCATCCTTCAGTGCCAAGGATGCTCTGGGTTCTGCTGCCAGCCCTGGGCTTGTGAACAAATGGGTTTTGTTCAGGATTGCAGGAAGACTCACTCCCCCAGAGTCCTTCCCAGCCAGCTCTCTATCTGGCATTGCTGGACAGTGTGTGTCTGACCTTTAAATAAGGTGTGACCAGACAGGACTCCCGCTGCAGGAGCACAAAAAGCACTTTCTGCTTTCAAATGGTGACCCCACCCTTTTGGAAAATCTCCATGTGTTTACCTACAGTTCAGCAAGAGTTGTACTGGTCTGTGGTGGGACAGGTGAGAGTGACCACACGGGCATGACAGGCTTTTCATTAAACTTGCCTGGTGATTTTAAAAGAAATGAGTGCTGATCTTCGTTTGCCTGTGTTCCCATTTGCAGCAATCTGTCGTTACCCCCTGGGGATGCACGAGGGGACCATCCGGGATGAGGACATCACTGCTTCCAGTCAGTGGTACGACTCCACAGGGCCCCAGTATGCACGGTGGGTTCACCTCTGACAACAAATTTAGTCCTTTTCCCCTCTAGATACTCAATGTGTGGTTGAGGAAGAAGATCCCCCACCCTTAAAACCTCATGTGCTGCTTCTGTATTCAATCTGGTTGGAGCACAGTGAGAGGCCAGGAGGCAATGGCAATGGTCACAGCTGTGATACAGGAAATTCTGCTTAAATATTAAGGACAAAAAAATCCTTCTCCATGACAATGGAGTGGTGGGACAGGGACCCAGAGAGGTGGTGGTGTCTCAGTGTTTGGGGACCTGGCTGTACCAGGCCTTGAGCAACACAGGGTGGCCTTGGAGCTGGCCCTGCTGTGAGCAGGGGATTGGACTGGAGACTCTGAGGTTGCCTCTGACTTCCATCTTTCAGTCACTCTGTGAATAAATCTCCAAAGGATTTGTGACTTACAGGTCAGCCAGGGACAGTGCCCCTGGGATTCTTGTGGAGCGCTTTAAACTAAGTCATAGGAAATCCTTTGCAAGTATGAACATTTCAACAGCATCATATTGAGGAAATGGGCTGTGCTCACTCTGACTCAAAAACCTTGGAAAGGCAGAGTTAAGGAATAGTTAAGCAAGCAGCTAAATGATTTTCTTCACTGTCAAGGAGGCCTACAGTCCTTATCATAAGCTTTGCTTCTTTTTTTTTTTTTTGTCATTTTATTTCTCTCAAAGCTACTAACTGATGATTAAAAAAAGAGTTGCAAATGTGAATTTCCTTAGAATTGTTCCTACAGTCCTTATAATAAGTTTTGCTTTTTTTTTTTTTTTTGTCATTTTATTTCTCTCAAAGCTACTAACTGATGATTCACAAAAGAGTTGCAAATGTGAATTTCCTTAGAATTGTTTGTAGTGGTGATATCAAACATTCCTACAGCTTTGGTGAAAGTCAGGTAAGAATTTCAGGTTAACTATGATACTGATATTTTTATGATGAATTCAGGCAGTCCAAAATCATAACATTCTCCTAGTACTCAATTATTATTTTTTCTTAATATATGGTAGAGCAATGATGCTCAGTGTGCTGTGTTTTAATGGTGTTTGAACAGGCCTGTGGGTCTGAATGCTGGGAGATTTGTCCTCTGAGCATGGCTTATGTCCAGTGCTGCAAACACTCTGGGCATCACTTACCGTCTGTTACCATCCTCTCTTTGCTGGGGCAGCTGGATGTCCACAGGGTGAAGGCATGAAGCTGACCTTGTTTGGTCAGAGTTGTCCCATGCAGATGTCTGTCCCTGTCACTTCAGTCACTCTTCCTGCCTTTTTTAGAGCTTCTTTTACTTGCTATTCTAGTGTTAGAAAGTCTTGCACAAACAGCTGACCAGCCAGAGATTAAAATCTCCTCTGGGCTGAGCCTTGACCTTCCGTGTCTCCTCCCAGGTACCACCTTCCCTGGTGCACTCACTGATCCCATCAGCTGGAGGTGGGGTTAGCTGTCTGAAAACCAAGGGCACTTCAACGGCTTGCTGTTGGCTAAGAAATCCCTATTGCTAAAAAACCCACACATTTTTCTGGTGTCCAGATACATTTTTTACAACTACAGCTCTCACAGTATTCAGCTTAGGAGCAGACACTTCCCACCACTCTCCTGGCAGTGTCCTGCACCAGCAGCTCTGATGACTGCAGGAAACGTGAAATATGTGTTTAAATGACCCACAATAATTTTGTGGCAGAGCTTTTCTTGCTAAAATTTATTTTTAAGGTTGCTCATTTTTGAGCTTTGTAGAGCTACAGGAGGTGCTCAAGCAGAAGTTCAGGCCTTACCAAGTGGGGTTCAGGAGCAGTGAGGATGCACTTTAGTAGCAAGGTGCTACAGAGCAACAAGCAGTTCCCTACTGAGCAGCAGGATTGTTTCTGATCAAGGTGGAAGTTCATGTCTGGGAAAAAAATTACTTGGAGTAGTTAATGAAAGAGATCTGGAACTGAGGAGCTGTTCTGTATATGGCAAAAGTGCCTGTAGGACTTGAGTCTCAGCTGACCATCATCCCAAAGGGCAGAGGTATTTGGTAGCCACTGCTGATTTGGTTGCTTCCTCCCAATCCTCGAAGTTCCAGGTGTTTCCTCAATTAATCACTGGAAATCGGATTCTTTTTAATGCCTGTGGTTTTCCCCTCAGGTTACAGAGGGAAGAGGGGGATGGAGCCTGGTGCCCAGCTGGTTTGCTGGAGCCTGAAGATGTGCAGTTCCTGCAGATTGACCTGCACAAGCTGTTCTTCATCACCCTGGTGGGCACCCAGGGCCGGCACGCCCGCGCCACGGGCAAGGAGTTTGCCCGCGCCTACCGCATCGACTACAGCCGGAACGGGGAGCGCTGGATCTCCTGGAGGGACCGCCAGGGCAGGAAGGTGAGCGTGGGGGGAGCCGAGCCTGCTTGGAAAGCTGCACTGTGCAAGGCACATCCTCCACATCCTGCTTAATGCACTGTACTTCATCCCGGCTCCACTGGAGCAGCGTGTTCTGCCTCAGTTCTGTGCTTGCTGGGCATCATCCAGCAGCGCTGTGTCATTCCTGACATGGGGAGCACTGGGATCAGCAGTGGCCAGGACTGGAAACTGCTGCTGGGTTTGTCTCACACACAGCTGATTTGGGTTTTCTGGCCCCGAGTAGCGGCGTGCTCAGGAGCAGCAACCCCACGGTGTGGAGATGCCACACAAGGTGCATCGTCTCATTGCTCCTCTCAGCGGATGGGCAGGATTCCCAGCTCTTCCACTTGGAGCTGCTGCAAAGGTGTTTTTTTTTCTGAGGGGATGTCTGAAACTTTCTTCCTTTGCCCATGTCCCCTGACCTGATCCCCCAAATCAGGAAAACTGTGGCTCTTCACTACCTGTCTGTGCATGTCCCAAACACCACGTGGGCATCCCTCTCTTAGACACCTGTTTTAAACAAGCTTAGAAGCTGCCAAACAGATGCCTGCTGATTTAAAATAGGAGGGGGTGGCAGGGAACTAAGGAGTTTCTGGGTATCTGATAGCAGTGTTTGGTGTATGGATGTTGAGGAGGAAGGAGTTTACAGAGTAGGAAATGTGCTGAGCCCACACACTCAGAGGCTTTCCCCCTCACCACAGTTGTCTCATGCTGTCTGCAGACCTGAGCACAGAGCTTGGGGCTGGCTGAGCTCTGGTCATGTTCATAAGCCTTTGTGAAACTTCCCCTGGGAATGAATCCCCTGCAGCTCATCTGGCCTGGTCACCCTGCCTCAGGCTGGCTTGTGGAGTCTGAAGACCTGAGTCAGACTTGAGAGGTCCTGGGTGTGGTGATGTTTTCTTGCACTGGGGGTGCTTTGAAGTCCCAGCAGGGTCTGCACTGCGGTATTTGGTAACAGCTCTTGGCTTGTTAATGAATTATTTGCTCCCTCAGACCTTTGATCAGCTGTTTGGCCACTACAATTTTCTTTTTTGGTGGCACACATTTTGGTGTGTGCTACAAAAGCTGTGTTTGTGGGATGGGAGAGGAAGTCAAAATAAACAGTGGAGTGTTCCCAGGACAATGGTGGCACTGAGGGGAAGGGGAGAGTGAAGGTCCCTGCCCTATCACTGCACTGTAGCAGGATGGGGTGGCTGTGGTGATGCTGAACACCTCAGTCCAAGATACCTCCTGTGCCGCACCAAATACTGCAGCACCTCTGGAATTGTGTTGGCTTGTAAAGGGCATCGGGACCCTCTGCCTGCTAACTGGTGATGAGGGCAAGCTCTGTTACCTGTTGCTGGAATGCACGTGGCTCACCTGAAGGAAGGGGTTGCATCCAGTAACTGGAGCTCTCTGCAACATCCACTCACACCTTCACCCCCACCTGCCTCTCTCCTCTCCTCTCCCTCAGTGCTGCCTGGGGGGGTCTGCAGCAGGCAGGAGGTGAAATGGCAGCACCCCTCACACCCCACCAGCCACAGAAGGAGCAGGGGAGTTGCAGCAGCTCCTTCCCTGCAGTTTCCACACGGGGAAGCTCCCAGGTTTCAAACAAGGGGGGTACCACAGTGCAGCCCAACAGCACAACAGGAAGGAGTTGCTGCTAAGGCTCTCTCTCCTCCAGGTGATCGACGGCAACACCGACACGTACGACGTGGTGTTGAAGGACCTGCGGCCTCCCATCATCGCGCGCTTCGTGCGCCTCATCCCCGTCACCAAGGCGCCCATGACCGTCTGCATGAGGGTGGAGCTCTATGGCTGTGTCTGGCACGGTGAGTGCCCGTTCCCACGCCTGGCACCGCACTGCCTGGGGCTCCCCTGCACCCCCACGTGTGCAGAGGGAATCCCCGGCCCGTGGAACTGCTGCTGTTGGTCCGTGTCATAAATTAAAGTGCCGTACGGACAGAGGTGGTGAGAGGGTGCTGCTGCTGTGTTTCTGAGGTGTATGGCCTTCTTTTTTAGATGGTTTGGCATCCTACAGCATCCCTGAAGGAGGGACAATAGCAGCTCCTGGCTTCCCCATTGTTTATCTGAATGACTCGACCTACGATGGCTACCAGGAACGAAGGTGGGAGAAGTTGTCCCGTTCTCTGTCACTGTGCAAATTCTCTTCTTTCCTACTCACCGTCACTGGTACCTTGTATCCCAAACGCTTCCTCGTGCTTGTAGGATGTTGCAAGGTGCTGGGTACCAATGTATTTATATATTATCTGATGTTTTCACATGGGGCTGATACAGTAGAGCCTGGATATTAAAAAAAAAAAAAAAAGGGTTTTTATGTAGAGAAATGAGTAGGTTTTGCATGTAGCTGTCCAGCACTGACTTAGGAACCTGCTGGAGAGTGTCAGGGAGCTGCAGATGTAGGTGCAAAACCCAACCTGCTAAGCCAGGACTCTTTGGAACTACTTAACCTCTAGTTTACATGCCTGATTGGCTTGGAAGTAGGAATCTGCCTCTTCCAGCTGTTAATCCTGGTTTGGAGTTCAAAGGCACCTGTTCCTGTGCTGCAGTGACAGGAGGGCTCACCTGGGATGGACTTGCAGAGCCAAGGACTTGCAGAGGGGGTCAGGATTGTGCCACATTGGCATCTTCTACTCTGGAACAGTGCTGGAAAACTGCATAATGGGCTCTGCACCCTCAGACAGGAGTGGAATGAGGCAGAGTCCTGGCAAAGAGTCCAATCAGCCTGGGAAAGAGCCAATAACGCTCTCCTCTTGCACAAGGAGCAGTGCCAGAAGTGATCCTGGTTAGAGCTGGCTGTGGTCTCACTCCCCCCTTCCCTGCTTTTCTGTGCTTGCCTGCAGGACTTTCCCCACTGCTTCCCCCAGCACAGGATGAACAGAGCTCCTCCCATGCAGCTGCATGGTGGGATGCTGCACTTCCAGCTCTGTTGGGAGAACACACAGACTCATTTTCCATAGAGTCTGGTTTTGTTCTCCAGAGGCTCTGGCTGTAGCTCAGCTTTGCTCTTAGTCCTTGACACCAGTGCAAAAACGTGTCTTTTCCCAAGCTGGGAACAATGTTAAAATCCCAGCCCAAACAGCATCAAGGTGGTGCTGCATAAGAACAGGGAGTGAGTTCTTGCCCAGGATGGGTTAAGAGTGGGAAAACGGATGTTTTCCTGGTACTGGTTGGAAGACCCATGTGGTTTCCCACTGGAGCTCTGGCTGACTGTTGGTTCTCCCTGGCCAGGCACCTGTATGGAGGGCTGGGCCAGCTCACAGACGGAGTGCTGGGGCTGGATGACTTCACCCAGAGCCACCAGTACCGCGTGTGGCCGGGCTATGACTACGTTGGCTGGAAGAACGAGAGCTTCAGCAAAGGCGCTGTGGAAATGGAGTTCCAGTTTGACCGCCCACGGAACTTCACCTCCATGAAGGTAACTCAGCCTGGACCCTCTCCAGGGGGACAAGCCTTGGGTCTAGGGGCTTCCAGGTTGCCCCTTTGGGTCATTGAATGGCTTGGAAGGGACCTTAAAGCTCATCTCGTTCCACCCTCTTCCACAGGCAGGGACCCCTTCCACTAGACCAGGTTGCTCCAAGCCCCGTCCAACCTGGCCTTGAATCCTCTTCCAAAAGCATGAGGATACAGGAAGTGCCTGACAGCAGAATTTGAGCAGGAGATACCCCAAGTTTTCCAGTGTAGAAAGGTGAAGCAGGTGAGCACTTGCTTCTTCAGAGCTCAGACTCTCCTTCCAGTATTTGGCTTGAAGGAATAAAAAGCAGACACCTGAAGCAGTGTTTAGGCAGCTGAGATGGATTTAGGATGTAGGATTTACTGACCCTGGAGATAAAGGAATGTGGCTGCACTTCCATTTTGATTTCTCTGGATGCCTCAGCCTGTGCTTGTGCTGTGGGAAATTGTTTAAACACACAGGAAAAACAAGAGCTGAACTTTGGGTCTGTAGTAAACAGCAGGATCTTTTAAAAAGGATTGGTGGCTTTTCTTGTAGAGATTTCAAATGAAGGAGAACCCACCACATCCTTAAGTAAATTGTTTTGGTGGTTACTTACTCTGGTTTTATTTTGTCTATTTTTAACTTGCAACTGTTGGCTCTTTGCCTGCTTTTGCTGGCAAAAATAAGAGTCCTGCCTTCTCAGAAATCTTCTGCTTCTCAACCTTGATTAAACCACTCTCTTAATCTTTGCTTCAGTAAACTAAGTTGGCAGGACTTCTCAATGCCTTCCTGGTGAGACCAAGGGTCATTTTTGGAGCTGTCTCCCAGTCCTTTCTTTCTTTGCTGATTACTCTTTTGGAGGTACAGAATCTGGACCTGGATGCAGGCTTTCTATCAAATTGCACAAAAGAATGGTACCAATTTCCTGCTTTTGGATGATTCCTCTTTGTTTGTGAATCTTGTGATGATATTAATCCTCCAAGCCAAGAGAGAGGGAGCCAGTGGTCATTAAAGCTTTGGGATCATGCTAAAAGCCAGTTCCAAGTTATTAGTGTCCAGGATAAAAGTCCAGTGTGGAAAGCATCACTTATATTTTGTCCCTGAGTTCACTACCCTGACATGAGTCAGTCCTTGAGATTATTTTAGGAAATTCCCTCCCTCCTGTTTAGTTTATTTTATTGCTGTTGATTCTTCTGTCTCCCTGAGGTCATTGAAAAAGAGTAGCAAAAAATTTTGATTTAGGAATCCATTCCTGTTAGAAAATCAGAGAAGAATTTGTGCCTTAAAATTTGTAGCATTTACTAGTTGACAATGTTTAATCAAATTAATATAATACACGAGCCCACACTGGGACACTGGGGAGAGATGCCTTCCAAAAATCTGTCTTGTAAACACAAGCATCCTGATAAACCAAACACATCAGATCATAAAAACAGCTACTTCATCCAGCACTTAATTAAAAAGCTGTTCTGATTAGCATAAATCAATCTTCATTATTTATTGAATGTTGCCTCTTTCAGCTTTGCATTTCTTTTGTGCAGGCCAGGTGGTCTGTGCATAATTTTTGCATCCTCTTACCTGTTAGCTTTATCCCAGTCCTCTGGGCTTCCCCAGTATCTGAGGAAGTATTAAAAATAAATGTTAGTAACATCACAACTGCATTGCATAGGCTTGCATGCTGTAAAGTTGGACTTTAGTAGGAGATGTTTGCAATAGAAAATGTCTCTGTATCAGTCCAGGATGGAAACACATCCAACTCCTGCCCAAATATGGCACAAATTGTATATTCCAGGCGTCAGGCTTTCCTGCCTGCTTATGAATGACTGTTTCTCCTTATTGAATAATGTTTTCTACGCTTCATCTGGTCCTAATTATATGCAAATACCCTCCTTTTGTCTTTTTGCTGCTCATCAGGCCTGTTGTCCTCATTACTGCTTCACTGCTTTTCACTGCAGGACCTTGCAGAGGCCAAGCAATTAATAGGGTTCAAGGCTGTAGGTGGTTTAGAAACTGTTGTTGTCACCATGGCAAATCCTCCACAGCCATTAGGAAATGATTCCTGGAGTTGCTGGGGAGGGCTGGACCACTGTGGCTGTGAGAATGGAGCAGCCTGAGGGATACTGAAGACTTTGAGTCACCTTGTTTCTTCTGGTTCAGATCAGTGGCCACAGTGCTGAGATTGTGGTCCTGAGCTTCAGGTCTGCATGGCAGAACTCCGTGGTGGGTGTTGAAAAGGAGCTGGGTAAGGTTTGCATTGATGACTGACAGTGGAACAGCATAAAGGAAGCTTCCAAAGCTTGTCCCTTTTCCCAAAGCCTGCTTCCTGAAGGCCTGGGGGAGTGCCAGGTGTTTGGTGGTGATGGAGATGTCACTTTGATGCTGCAGCCCAGGAGCAAGGAGAGAGAAAGTTGCTCCCAGCTCTTGGAAGGTAAAACACACCCCAGCTAGGGAGGTGTGGAGTCAGCCTGGGAGGTGCTTGTGAACTGCTCAGTGTGAGCACGGGTTGTGGAGCTGCAACGGGGAGATGAGAGGGTGTCTCTGTTCAGTGAGGTGCTGTTGTGCCAGCACAGTGATTGCAGTTAAACTCCAGTGTCTCCAGCTAAACCAGGGCTGCAATTGCAGCAGAGACAACCTGATGCTGAGCCACCAGGAGAGCTTGATGGATGCAGGCTTATTGTGAGGGTTTTCCCCTCAGAAAACTCATAAAAAAACCTCATATAAAACTCAGATCCTTGATTGTATTCAAGGTGCAGCCACAGCAGGGTGTGTGTCACAGGGGAGTATCTTTTTGAGTTTGTACTGGTTTGTGGTTTTTGGAAGCCATTAGCTTAGACTGCAGGTGCCAAAAGTTTCTAAATGCTAAAGAAATTTAGAAGACAAACCTCATCTAATGGCAGAGATCAATTGTGACATCTCACAGCTCAAGCTGGTACCTCAAAAAAGGGACTACAAAGAAATCCCTGGGATCTCTCATGCCAAGAGGGACGGAAGAAGAATCCAAGAGCCGTATTAGGGTCTGGATTCTCCTTGCTCTTCATTGCTTCACTGTTTCATTACCAAGTGGCTGCTGTGTCATTGTTTCCACTCTGGCCTCTGAGATGGGTTTCTGTGGGGGTTTTGGTGGGTTCAGTAGTTCATTTTTTTAACATGGTTGTTACAGCTCGCAGACCACAATCTGTGGTCGGTCCACTTCAGTTATTGATCTTTAAGTAATATTTAAGCTGCAGCTTTGTTTAGTCTAACTATTATTAATGATCAGATTGTTACCTACAAGTTTCACTACAATCCATGTTTCCTATTATCAATGATCAGATTATTAGTTCCAGGGTTTACTCTAATCCATATTTGACTTGCAGTACAGAACCATGTAGTTCAGATAAAGTTCAACTTGTGGCCTAACAATTCCAGCTATTCATGTCAAGCAATTCAAATAATATCACATTTTTAACACTAAGAGTTTAGGTGTGGTTTTTCTTTCCCTTCTTAGGTTAAATGTTCAAAGAGAATTGGTCTGCAAGGCTTTAGATTAGTACAGGGTTTGCTTGATTGATTTTTATATGGGCCTTTTGAAGAGCCTGCCAGAGTTTGACCATGAATGTAGCTCTTGCAGGTAAAGTTCAGAGCTGTTCCAGAGCAGCTTTTTGCACAGGTGTTCCCATTGCATGCTGGAACAAGTCACTCATTCTGCATTCTTACAGGGAGATACTGGGCATGGAGAATTTTCATGAACGGAACATCCTTGGGGCTTGATTTAGTCCGTTGTCCTCTTCCCAGGTGCACTGTAACAACATGTTTTCCAAGGGGGTGAAGATTTTCCAGAGGGTGGAGTGTCTGTTCAAACCCCGCCTGATCGCAGACTGGGAGCCCGAGCCTGTGGGGGTGGCGACGGTTTTGGATGACAAAAACCCCAGTGCCAGGTTTGTGACCGTGCCCCTGCAGCAGCGCGTGGGCAAGGCCATCCTGTGCCGCTTCTACTTCGCCGACACCTGGATGATGATGAGCGAGATCTCCTTCCAGTCAGGTGAGTGCTCCTGCGGTCAGGCAGGGCGGGAGAAGCACAGGGAGCAGAAGAGCTGGCGTGGGAGTGCAGGAGATGTGGGGTTCACAGGAGTTGTAGCACTGTGGGCTGCACAATGGGAAGGAGGAGGTTGTGCAGGCACTGGAAGGGCGATGCAGGGGCTGAAAGGTTGGGTGGATGTTTTCCAGGCTGACACTGATGCACATGTGCAGAAGCACAACCTGGGCAACCAAAAATTGGGCTGCAGAGCAGTTGTTCTGTTTGAAACAGATCACAGAATCACAAAATATCCTGAGCTGGAGGGACCCACCAGGATCATCCAGTCCAACTCCAACCCTGCACAGACCCCCCAACAGCCCCACCCTGGGCATCCCTGGCAGCGCTGTCCAAACGCTCCTGGAGCTCTGGCAGCCTCGGGGCCGTGCCCATTCCCTGGGGAGCCTGGGCAGTGCCCAGCACCCTCTGGGGGAAGAACCTTTCCCTGCTCTCAGCCTGAGCCTGCCCTGGCCCAGCTCCAGCCGCTCCCTGGGTGCTGTCACTGGTCACCAGATTGAAGATATCAGTATCTGCCTCCACTTCCCCAGCTGCCTGCTGGCTATGAGGTTGATTTTTGCTTCTCTTTACCAAGTATTTTGTTATGAATAATTCAAGTATATCTAGAGATGAGGAGATCAAGTTTAGCAGATTATTAAAAAATAGAGGCTGACTTTTTTTTTTTTTTTACCTCAAGTCTTAACTATGATGTAGAAGTCAATGCCATGAGGTGCTTTAAAAGGCTCTGAAAGGAAAAGGACAAGAGTCTTGGAGAAAACCAAGGACTGGCAGGAAAAGATCTGGCTCCAAGGTCTCTAATCAGCTGTAGTGAGAGGACATTCCTGAGAGAGGAATGCCCTCAGTGCTGCTTGTTGCTTACCTTGGAGACAGCAGCCCCTCTGCTGGGTTCCTGACCTGCTGCCTGGACCCCAGCACCCTCCTGCTGGAGTTGGGATTGCAGGGACTGCTGGCAGGAGCAGGAAGGTTTTGGTGGGCTGACACATTCCCTTTCCTTTCCCAGACATGGAGAGTGTGAATCCCAATTTCGTTACGGCAGCCACAAGCACCATGGATCTCCTGGAAACGGAGTACAACGTTACTGAAGGCACCTGGGGTAAGGGCTTCTGCCCCTTGGCCATGTCAAGGGTTCAAGTGTTGGGGAGTTTCACAGGAACATCCCAGTTAACGTGGTCTTTCCCTCCGTTTCTGGAGATCTGGGGATGGTTTGGGTGGTGCCTTATGCACAGGGCAGCATCTGACAGTCCCCTGAGCCTCAGTTGGTCCTCCTGCCCTCAGCTGGCCAGAGCTGCCTCTGAACGTGAGGCTTAGATGGAACCAGTGAAACTCTGAGCACTGTCTGCTCTAGGATGGATCCACTGCAGGAATCTGTTCTGCTCAGAGCTGTGTTTGGTTGCAGAAGTTCTCTGCACAATTCTTAGCTCTTTGAGCCTCCAAAATGAGAATTTCTGGTAAGAGCAAAATGTGAACACAGCTGATGTTAATGCTCAGGGAGCTGCCCAAGGTCTTTTCTGTACCAGACTGTAGGAAGTTGGCCAGCACAGAAAACTTCTGGTGCTTTAACCCCAGATTCTCCTTCTCTGTGATTGCAGGAACCACATCTTCTGTAACCAGCACCTGGATAGGGGAGAAGGCAGATGACTCCAACACCTCCATCCTCGTGGGCTGCCTTGTGGCTATTATTCTGCTGCTCCTGATGATTATAATCATCATTCTTTGGAAGCAATATGTTCAGAAAAGGTTGGAAAAGGTAATACAATGGGGCTATTTTGCAGACACAAATTCAGAACTAATCATTAACCCTAATGAGCTCAGAACTGTGTGAAAAGCACAGGGTTTCTCCAGCTCCATGGAGTAGCTAAAGCTGCTCCCACAGCAGGGGAGGATGCCAGCCCTGTCCAAGACGTTACTGGAAGTTGCTGTGGTTGCAGCCAAGGCATTACTTAACAACTGAGTGTTGCCTCAGTGTTTTGGGTTTTTTTCCCCTCTCTCTGCAGGCCCCACGCCGAATCCTGGAGGAGGATGCCACCGTTCGCCTCTCCTTCTACAGCTACACCATTGCCAACAACCAGACCCAGATCCACCAGTCAAATCCCACCTATGAACGTGCTTTCCCACTGGATTTGGAATATCACCAGCCAGCTACACTGCTCCAAAAGCTTCCAGAGCTCTCCCAAAGTGCAGAGGACTCAGGTAACATCATCAGTCTCCAGAACTGCATGTTTCTTCTTTTGTTATTTCTGTCAGATTGTAACATGTGCCACTTGTTTAAGTTGCCACCTTTGACTCCTGTGCAATGCAATAACCCAGGGACCTCAGGCAGTATTGTGGAGCTCTGACACTTTTCGGCATGGAACTGTGACAGCTGGAGCAGCAGCCCCACTAGAGGGTGGTGGCCTTTTATTTTTTTGTTTGAAGACTGTTTATGTATTACCCAGGTCATCTTTTAGCAGCTGGTTTGGGCAGTCAAAGCAATCACACATCGTTTGTGGAGCTGCTGCCTGCAGCACTCTTGGGAGAAGACCTTTAGCACCTTTTTCTGCACCCAGGGCTCTTTGAAATTTCTGTAGAAAAACCAGAAGGAACTAGAGCAGGGAATTGTCCGTGGTGTCCTGGCTTCCAGCCCCTGGGGAGCTTTTGGACCCACACAGAAGGGAATGTTTCCAACAGTGTTTTGTACTCGGTGAGGGCAGTGCTGATCAGTGAATGGAAGGGCAGTGCTGCATTCCTCACACTGGCAAGTTGCTAAGATCCAGCATTATTCTGCACAGGGAGACTGATTGGATTGAGCCAGGGCATGAATTCGAAGCAGAACAAATGTTCTGTGTAGTACTGACCATACAGGGAGTTAATTCCAAAGCATTATCCCATATTTATGTGAATGTGAATGTGAATGTGAATATTTATATGAGCATTTATGTAAGAGGGAGAGGAGTTTGCTACCGGAGGACATGGCAAATAGAAGCCTCGATCAGTTCTTGTAGCAGGAGGGAATCCAGAGCAAGTTTGACATTGTGAAAAACATCCCTGCATCAGGTAATGGGAACTGATTGTACTTAGGATGAATCAGAAACAGAAAATCACTTCAGACTCGCCTCCCTGTCTGGACAAGAACTGTAGTTCTCATGACTGGCTAGAACAGGCTGTGTTGAGCAGGAATTTGCTAGCAGCTCACAGGTATTCTGTGGCTTGTTCTGGTTGAAGCCCTGATTAAAACAGAGCAGTGCCTCCCGTGTGGGTGTCCCTCAGTGGGAGGTAGCAGGCGGCCGAATTCCCAGAGCTGTGGGACTGGGAGGAGTGGAAACTGGGACACACTGGTTCTGAGGGATGAGCGTGTGACTCACCTGTCTTTGGCTCCCCTTAGTGTGCAGTGGGGACTATGCTGAGCCTGACCTGACCAAGTCCACCCCTCACCAAGGCTTCCAGAACAACGTCCCTCACTACGCCGAGACGGACATCGTGCACCTGCAGGGGGTGACCGGCAACAACATGTACGCAGTGCCGGCCCTCACCGTGGACTCCCTCACCAAGAAGGACATCTCCGTGGGGGAATTCCCCCGGCAGCAGCTGAGGCTCAAGGAGAAGCTGGGGGAAGGACAGTTTGGAGAGGTACAGCCATTCTCTGCTGCTTTTCCTCCAGCAGAAAGGAGGTGCCTGGCAGAGATTAATCTCCTGAGCTGCTGTGCAGTGGGACTGAGGGGTCTGCATTCCAGTGTTTTAGTTAAAATGTGTGTTTGCTCTTGGGGAAAGCTGATGTCCCTCAGGCTAAGCCACTGAGCCCCTGTGCAGCTCTGAGGCTTTGCTCGGTACCACAGGAGTCTTTATCAATAGATGAACTTGGCAAACTTTTTCTGTTTGCTATCTGTATCTCTGTTAATTCCCACCTAGGGGTGGGAATCCAGGCTTTCATGTCTTCCATGGACATCTCAAATGTGATGGCTGTCACCCACCTTTAGGCATGTGGGTTTGAAAACTCTCCAAAGTCCAGCTAACACCGATCCTTGCTGTAAAAACAGCTTTCTCAGCCATAGATGGAGCTTCTGGGGGTGCTCTGTGCACTGACCCAAACAAAGACATTTCCCAAGCACTGTGGCACCCTCATTTTCTGGCACTGCTGCTTGCTCAAGCCCCAGTTTGTCAGCAGCCTCAGGCAGAATGATGCACACATCTGTCATCTGCCAAACTTTCCCTTTGCTCCTTGAGCTCCTTTCAAGCTGTCAGTGTTTTCACCTCGCCTTTTCTTCTCTCCCTGCTTCATTTTCATACCATCTGTAGCTCCATCCTGAGCAGGTCTTTCCCTCTCCTGCTCTCACTTTTCCACTGTCTTTTTTCTTCCCAGCTTTTGTTCACTCACAGCCTTAAAGTCTGTCTCTCTATTACATTTTGGCAAGCACAGCCCTTTACTGGCTGCTTCCTGCTCTGTGATGTGCTCATCTTTGTGGTTCCTCCATTCTGACACCCCAGCCCCTTCCCTGTCCCCTCACCTCTTCCTGGCTCACTCTGTGTGCTGGGAAGGTGCTGACATCCTCAGCCTCCTCACCTGGCTGTCAGTGCAGCCCTTTCTGCTGTTGCCTGGATCCTGCTCTGTGCTCCAAAAGTGACACAGAGAGAGTTATTTTCTCATTGTTTTGCTTCTGGTTTCTCCTTTCCTCTCATGCCTGTCCTTCTAGTAACTGCAATAACTCTACCTTTGTGTTGATGGGAGATTTGCTCTCCCATCCTCATTTTCCTTGAGGATGGATTCAGAGCCTGTTCCTTTCCATGCATCACAAACTCTTTGGCAAATGTGCTGCACCACATTTTCCTGCCTCTCCTTCTCACCTCCTCAGTCCTTACCAAACTGGCCATCACGTGCTCTGCTCCACTGCTCTGGCTCTGTGTGCTCCTAGAAACAGGGCTCATTGCTTCTTTCAGCTCTCCACTCTTCCTTTCAGTCTTTTTTCCTCCTTTCTCCCAGCCACCCCTCCCTGGTGACACATCACCTCGGAATTACCTGTGCTTAGTCCTGTGGCTCTTCCCTGTCTGAGGTCTCGTGGCTGCACTTTCCCCACAGCAGCTTCATTCTCTGTGGAACTGCAGCAGCATCTTTGTACCTTCGTTCCCGTTCTGCAGCTTTGTCCCATTTTTCTCTGCTCTCTCATTTTTCTCCTCACCATGCTTGTGACAAAAGCTCTTGCTGCTCCCTTCATACAAAATTCATTGTGCTCCCATTACACTCCCCTCACTGCTTCAAGTCTTTCACTGACACATCCAGTCTGCTCCCCTTTTCCAGTCCTTTCTCCCATCCACACCCTCAGGTCTGTCTGCTTTCCCCACCCTGTTCTCCATTTGGATGCGTATTCTGGTAACTTCTTAAGCAAGTGTCTTGTCACCCCTTCTTGTACAACCCTGGCAGCAATTTTATATCTTTAATCATTAATTTATTGGAAGACATTTGGAATTGTGTGTAGTCATTAGAGTATTTGTCTATTTATCTCTGGGTATATGCACAGGTGAGGTGTTCATATCAGGGACACACATGCACATGCTTTTCTCCTCTTTTTTCCTCTGGAATTAGAGGATTTTGGATAACTGGCTGTAGTTCCTGGATGCTCCTCAGTGAAGTCTGAGCAATGCCTCAAGCCAGGCCGTGGTTTGATGGTTCTGGACTTGTGTGAGGTGCTGTAGTGTTGGGGGCACATCTGGCTTTGATCCCTGTGCTCCTGTGTCATGGGCTACATCCTGGACACATTTTACCAGGATCTAGGGCCAGCCCTTGGGTCATTTCTCATCACAGCTGTGTCACCTTCGCTGATCGTTCACTTGTTCATTCTGCCAGCAGTGACAGAGCAGTGACCTGGCTGGGATGTTGTTTTCCTCTGGTTTTCTGCCCGTGTGTGCTCTTACAGCTGCCTCTGCCTTCTGCTCTGCAGGTGCACCTCTGTGAAGCCGATGGCCTGCTGGAATTCCTGGGAGTCTCATCCTCAGAATTCACTCACCAGCCAGTACTTGTGGCAGTGAAAATGCTGAGATCAGATGTCAACAAAACAGCCAGGTAAGTGCACCTGCAATGCCAACCAGCTGGGGAGGAAAACAAATGCTCCCCAAGCACAGGTTAACCCTGGGGACTGCTGTGGGAGTGTCGTGTGTCTGTGGTGGATGTTCCATGTGTTCATGGAAGGAGCAGAACACAGCAGGGAGTGGGGGTAGGGGAAGCTGGAATGTCAGACTGGAATGCTGCATTAATCCTGTTTGCTGGGAAAGGTCAGCGTTGAACATGAGCTCAGAACCAGTTTCACACTTGTGTGTGCAAAGTGTGAATTGCTCTGAGCTGGGAACACACCACTTGTGCTGTCCTCAGGAATGGTTTAGGATTCAAAGGTGTTTTCTGGTTTACAAGGAACGATTTCCTGAAGGAGATCAAGATCATGTCCCGGCTGAAGAACCCGAACATCATCCGGCTGCTGGGCGTGTGTGTGCGGGACGACCCCCTGTGCATGATAACAGAGTACATGGAGAATGGAGACCTCAACCAGTTCCTGTCCCAGAGGGAGATCTACAGCAAATTTGCCATTTCAAACAATATCCCCTGTGTCACGTAAGAGAAGCTGCCTGTCTTTTTGGGATAAATCAGTTTTATCTGCCGTGCCTTCCCAGCAGGGACCTTCCTGCAGCCTGGCCACTGCCATGGCACATGGACACCAGTCCTGCTTGCTGTTGTTCCTGAGGCCTCTGTGTTCCCCTGAAGTGTCCCTGACAGAGCTGTTCTGGTCACAGAGACCATCCTAGATGTATTTATTGAGGTGACCATCTGTTTATGTTAGTGGGCTTGCATCAAATATTTCATTAATACGAAAAGCAGTTGCATTACAGCAAGAATTTTGGGATGAAAATCAATAATGTCTCTTAGGCTTTTAAGTAGGTTCATATGTTCCCTGGTGTCCAAAAAATATTGCATGAGAGGAGCTGAGTGTGGAGCTTCAGTAAGGAGAAGATTTCATCAGCCAACAGAAGGAGAATATTTGGCAGAGAAAACCACTTTTTGTCAGCAGTGGCACTCGTCTCCCTCCTCAATGGGAGGATTAAATCTGACATAAAAGCATCTCTGCTATTGCAGAAATGCTGTCCTCAGAGGAGAGTGATGTAGGACTAATACATTCTGCTTGATAAAGAGCCCTGCACTGACCAGAAGCTGCAGCACTGCTGAGCCTTTGGCGTGTTCCTCCCCAAAGGGTTGCACAGATTTGTGGCTCAGGCACAAGGCAGGCAGGCAGAGCCAGCTCTGGTGTGCTGGACAGGAGGTGGCTGGCTCTTACCATGGCCAGACAGCACCAGCCTTGCTGCCAGGACCTGTCAGGAGTGTTAACCTGGGATAGTGGAAGGTGTCCCTGCCCACGGCAGGGGTGGAATGAAATGATCTTTAAAGTCCCTTCCAACTCAAACCTTCCATGATTCTGTGATTAGTCCCCTTTTCTTCATGTTCTGGTGACAAAGACCTTTTTTTTTGACCTTTACTAGAGAAATACAAACTGGGAGCAGTTTATCAGATGTGTCCTGATGAGCACTTGGTCGTGTGAAGCATTTGAGCAGCAGCAGTGGGAAACAGGCTGAGCAGCACAGAGCAATAGTGTGGGAAGAATGCTGAGAGTCCAATGGTCCAAACCCTGTCTGTGTATCCTGCAGCTTTATTAATCCCATCTTCATTTTGCTAATGGAGGAATTAAAATTAAATTAGATGGGAAATGCATCTGTTTCTATTTTCAGTAATGTTTAGCATATTTAAAACCAAGTAAACTCTCTTTCATGTGAAGTGACACACTTATGTTAATATAAGCATTCAATAGTGGTGTTGTTTGAAATACCAGGCTAAGTGGTTTTTAAGATATGAGATTCTGAGCTTCATTTTTCATGTCTCTCTGCAAAAAAAATTGGTGCTTTGATGCATGAACTCTTTGAAAATCTCGAAATTAATGTTTGATATTGAAAAAAAAAAAATCTAAAGGATGTCAGATTGTAAAGGCCTGAATTTCAGGGACAGCCTGTCTGCTCCTGCTTACTCAGCTTGGGAGCTTGGCTGTTCATGTCCTGGAATGAGACAGTTTAGTTCCACTGTTATGGCAGGAAATAAACCAACAGGTCACTAACCCATCACATACAATAAAGTCCTGAGTGTGGGGGAACTCCACTGATTTTTCTTTGTCTTATTTTCCTTTACTGCAGCCACTCCAACCTGCTGTACATGGCCACCCAGATCGCCTCGGGGATGAAGTACTTGGCATCCCTGAACTTTGTGCACAGGGATCTGGCAACTCGCAACTGCCTGGTGGGGAACAACTACACCATCAAGATTGCAGACTTTGGCATGAGCAGGAACCTTTACAGTGGGGATTACTACAGGATCCAGGGGAGAGCTGTGCTGCCCATTCGTTGGATGGCCTGGGAAAGCATCCTCCTGGTAGGCACTGCACAAAGCCTCTCCTCCTTTCTGCCTCTGATTTTCACTGTGCCCCTGAAGCAGTGACACATCTGTGTGCCAGCCCTTGCACCACCAATATCTGTGCTGCACCTGGCCCTGGGTGAGAAATCCACGGGGTTGTGTTGGACATCACTCATATCCTTGGAAATACAGCATGTCATGGAATGGTTTGGGTTGGAAGGGACCTTAAAGCCCATCCAGTGCCAGCCCTGCCATGGGCAGGGACACCTCCCACTGTCCCAGGCTGCTCCAAGCCCCAATGTCCAGGCTGGCCTTGGGCACTGCCAGGGATCCAGGGGGAGCGCACACC
>NW_008239284.1:922991-937807 GCF_000691975.1 Corvus brachyrhynchos
AGTCCTGCTGGAATTGTAAGGAGGTTGCCTCTCTGTGCTTATTTCCCCAGTTGGGAAGCTGAGAGGGGCAGGGACAAAACTTCATGAGTTTTTCGAGTGCCAGGTTGTGGGGTTTTTTCATGTTTAAGGGTCCTGCTTTTTCCCCTCAGATTGTTCCACAGCGCAAACACCTCCACTCTGGAGGATATTTAGCCAAGTATTTCTTTCTCATAGTAGTTGGTGAGTTACTTTCTTGCAACATGCTCTCCAAGCACCCAGGAAAATTGCAGTTACCTCTGCTATAAAGGCTGCCAGGCCCATGCTTTCCTAAAAACCACCCTCTTCCTGGTTACAGCTGCATCTAAACCATAAATCACTCCCATCTTCCCTGTGTGAACATCTTCCAAACCTTGACAGACTGCAAGGGTTGCCAGATAAGCCTGGGTGAAGTGGGGCTTGGGTGTTTTCTGCCCAAACAGGCCCTCCAGCCCCTCAAGTGTTTTGTGTTATTTTCTGAGCAATCTTCTTTTTACTTCTCCAGAAACACATTGTTCCAAACGCAGCCAGTTTGGGCACATTTTTTTGAAGACAGAAAACAGGGACTGCAAGAAGATTGTCACTGGCTTCTTACACATGCAAAAATCAAAACTGTCTTGGGCCTTTCTCTAAGAGTCTGAAGTCTGCTCTGGCTCTGCTTTCACCCTGAGGGCTTTGCTTCCCTTTCAAAGGCTTTTCTGTGAGCTCTGCTGTTTTGGGTGGACGTAGGCAGTAGCTGTCCACCCCCCCCAGTTCATTTAATTCTGCTGCAAACAGAATTTCTTGGAGGGACAGAAGTTTCTGGCCTTCTCTGGGACCTGCTCCCTGTTACAAAGCTTTGCCCCTGTGAAAACCTTCTCAGGGCTTGTGGGACCCCCCTTGCTACTCCTGCCCCACAAACAGCCCTGTCATCCTTGTGTGTGTGCGGCTGGGAGCAGCTCACCTGCTGTGCTGGCTCTTTTTGGAGCATTTTCCCTGGTGCATCCTCATGTTGAGCTGCAGAGGGTGCAGACTGAAAGGGCTTTGCTGAAAGCAAACCTGGGCTGAGCAGATCCTCTCTGTCCACAGGGCAAGTTCACCACAGCCAGCGACGTGTGGGCGTTCGGGGTCACCCTGTGGGAGATGTTTGTGCTGTGCAAGGAGCAGCCCTACAGCCTCCTCACGGACGAGCAGGTCATCGAGAACACGGGGGAGTTCTTCCGCAGCCAGGGCAGGCAGGTAAGGAATGCAGCAGGCTCCTCCTTCACTCAGCCACTCCCATCCAGGTGGGTGTTCCCGGGGCCTCCCCCCCTGCCCTCACCTCCTCTGCATCTACTCAACTTCTCACCTGTGTCCTGCCTCTCCTCCCCTTTTCCTGGGCTCACTGCACCAATTTTCCTCTCTTGGAGTCTCACTGGAAGAATCTCTCTGCCCTGTCCTGCTTCTTTCCTATTCTAAACCACTTCACTCTGCCCTGTCTGCAGCTTTTCCAGGCTCTCCCACACAATCCTCGTGCTCCTTTCCTCTGTCAGCACTCTCCCACCAGCATTGCCTCTGAAAGATGAGGAAGCAGGAGGGAGTTGAGGTGGGAAGGAGCAGTTGTTAGTTCCCAGGGATTAGATCCTCCCTGTAGTATCTCCACATATGCCAGGAAGCCTTTGGCCATCTCCAGCTGCTGAAGGGCTTTTCTGTGTCATTTTGTCCCCACTGCTGCTGCCCTCAATAGATACCAGTGGTACAGGACACTCCATCTCCTCAGTACCCAAAGCTGTGGAGTGCCAGTTCAGAACAGTTCTCCCCAAAATTCACCTTTAGCACCAGGGAATAAAGGGAAATAAAATGATGGGGGGTTTACTCACCATCTCCCAAATACTAATGATTAGCCAAGAGCCTAAAAGAAGTGAGCCTAAAAAATGAGAGGGAGAAATGAAATCATTCTGCTCAGCTGTGCTGTAGATAAGCTCTAAAAGGTGTTCTTTCTGTCTCTGCTAACAAGCTGTCACAATGCTTAGAAAGCCTCATGGATTGTCTACGGTGAGTTGAAAGTACTTGGATTTTATTGTGGTAAATCTGGGTTTGGTTTGTGTTTTGCTGTCTCTTGGGAGACAAATCCCTCAGAAGCCTTGATGTTTTCTGGGGGACAAAGGCCTGTTTTGTGACCAGCTCATCAGTCAAGTTGGCAAAGTGTCCGTGGTGCCGTTTGAGAGGCTCTGTCCAGACTCTGCTGCCAGACTGGGGCTGGATGGATTCCAAACACTGCATGGTGGCTGTGTCTTGTAAACCTGGAATGAAACTGTCTTTTGGTGTTACTTTAGTAAAAGCTCAGTTCTTTTTGTGAAAACCCCACTGAAATACCATGACTCTCTTCCTTTCAGATCTATCTCTCCCAGACTCCTCTGTGTCCTAACCCTGTGTTCGACCTGATGCTGAAATGCTGGAGCAGGGATATCAAAGATCGTCCCACTTTTGACGTGATCCACCAGTTCCTGCTAGAACAAATGGAATCAAACATTTGACTCCAGGAAAGAGGCAAACTGTTGAGAACAGAGTGACTTTGGGGTCTCTTTGCCTGTCCCTCACAGTCTGGGCCCTATTTCAGTTGGGATGTCCATGGCAGCTGCTCGTTCTCTTGGCCATGGTCTGACACACAGGACCAGAGGATCTCATTTGGTTGAAAAAATCATCTCCTCTTCTGAATCATTTCCTGGGAATACTGTGAGAGGGGTTTTATTGGATACCCATACACCTTTGGGCAAAAGGAATGAGTAAAACTTGGAGGGACTTGGAGCTCTCTCCTGGCTGGAAGAGAAGGCCTGGTCAGTGAGAGCGCTGCCACTCGAGAGCAGGTTTCTGGAAGGAAAGACTGCAGCCTTCTAGAGCTGTTCCATGAAATCAGATGGAAGTCTTGTGCACATTAGCAAGTGTTTCTGTGTGCTCTTGCTACAATGGTGAGAGACCAGAAGCATCTGGAGCTGGGAAATGGTTTAATGGACTTGGGAACTGACGGAGCATTTAGGAACCCTTTGGGAGTGACACTACCAGGGTCTACAGAAGATGCTGAAACAAGAGTCCAAGATGATGTTCTGTTTTCCTGTGGTTGTTAAGCACTGCTTTGGTTATATATGTGCGTTTTCCCCACACTGGATTTTTTTGTTGTTGTTTTCTAGAAAAAATGATTTTGAAAATGAATGTTAAAGGTCATTGGGAGGTCACTGTGTTAGAAGGTCTTCCTCTGACCTACAGATTAAGGTTAGGGTAGGGAGTTTGTATTGAGAAGTAGCCGATACTGTACTACTGTCACTACGTAGATTTATTAACCTAATGAACTTGTAGCCACAATGGACTGATGTGCAATTAATCCTGTATAATTACCCATCAATATGAGATCTCTAAATCAATGCTGTTACGTGGGAGAGGGAACTTAGATTTGGTGGAACCGGATGGCTGAGAGCAGAACCCTCTTTGTCACTTGTCACAGCTGCCACGAGAGGGACGGGAGGAGCACGCAGGTCACACGTGTGTGTCTGGAGCCCGAGGTTCCTCTCCAGGTGTGCAGCAGGTTGGTGCCATGGCCAGGCAGGGGCAGCTGAGCCCAGGCTCTGTCACTGCTGTGTCACAGGAGGCCCCAGGGCTGGGCTGGCACATCCCCTGCTGTGGCCTGTCCTTTATCTCAGTGCGGGGCCTGTTACTCATTGAACTTGGGGTTGCTTTTTGTGTGTCCTGTCACAAACAGCTCATTCTTTGGAGGGTTTTAGAGGGCTCTGAAATCCATTTGGAGCGAGTTAGAGAATTCAGTGTGTTTCTACAATGAATCCGTTGTGGATTTACCAGGTGCCTGGGGAATACTCTGCTATTCCCTCTCTAATCATTTAGCAAGATACTTTGGACCAAACCAAATATTTCATAAGCTGGGAGAAGATGAAAGCTCAGCACTTGGCTTTTTTTTTTTTTTTTTTGTTTAAAAAGTAGAATCCAGCATAAGATGTATTTCCAGTAAAGATTATAAAGATAATTTTCATGTTAGCCACAAGCATAGATGACTGGCTGGCTGTGCTGCGAGAGGGCACTGCTGAGAGGGGAATGCCTGAGTGGTTACAACACAGGGATAATTGTGCTAAAAGAAACACGCTGCTTCTGAATGGGCAGATGCCAGGATGGAGCGTGGCATGGCTGTGTCTGCTCCTTGGGAGGGCTCCAGCCATGGCTGGGCTGTCCTGCTGGGGATGTGTCCCCACCCCAGCTGCTCCTCTGAGCCCCTTTAGGGCTGGGGAGCTGGAGGGCCCAAGTGCTCTCATCTCCCTGCAGGGATACCTGGAATCTCACCTCCACATAGGTTTGGTTTTTTTCTCCCTGTGACTGGGGTGAGCTGCCCTTCCCTGTGGGAGTCAGAGCCAGCAGGTCCCTGCTGCAGCCTGCTGGGTGCTGTTGTCTGGCAAACCACTCAGCCATGGGGTTTCTGGAGCATCCCTGCCCCAGAACATGTCCCCAGTATCACCCAGCCGTGTGTGTGGTCCCCTGTGCTCCGGAGCTGGGAGCTCCCAGGGTGTGGAGCGTCCCCTCTGTGCTTCTGTGACATCTGGATGTGCTGTTCCTCCACTGACATGGTGACATACAAAGTTTGTCTCATACCAATAAATTCTAATGATAACCTTGACAAAAGTGAATTTCTACCTTTTTTCTTTTTTTACCCAGGTGTCTGCCCTGAGAATTGATATTTCGGTGTGGCTGTTCAGTAGCTCTTTGGGGAGTGTGTGACCCCTGGGTTTGGAGGAAGCAGCCACAGACCATTCAGAGAAGAGAGTTTTCAGGGGAGTTTCTGGAAATGCTGGAAAGGTGCTGGCCCAAATCCCCTTGGGCTGGTGGGACCTGGATGGGCCTGGGGTTGTTGGTTGGTGCTGCATTTCAATAAGCAACTTTTTCATCTCAGTGTTAAAATCAGGTGCTTTAGGCTGGGAGGAGACTTTGTAGGTCCCTTATCAACCTGTCCACTAAAAGCTGAGCTAATTTCAAAGTTCCCTTGGGGTGCTCTGGGCTTTGAGAATCTCCAGGGTTGGAGATGCCACCCGCACCCCTGACCCTGTCCCGTGCCCATGAAGAACTTTTTCCTGGCGCCTGGTGGACCTTTCCCTTGTGCCTGTTCCCTCTTGGTCTTTCACTGTGCCCCTCTGAGCTGAGCCATCGTACCCCTGGCAGCCCCTGGGGTTGCCCCTGCTCAGAGCTTAGGTATTTGGGCAAACTCAAATAGATTTTATAAAGGCTGGGGATATCAGATCTCTCCATTTAGGCACCAAGGACAGGAGTCAAAGCAGCATTTTTATCTTCTCAGATATAAGTTTGAGGGAAATTAGGCCTTCAGGTGATGATCTTTAAGGTCCCTTCCAACCCAAACCAGTCTGGGATTCTGGGATGTTTAATCAATTCCATACAGGAGTTAGATATTCACTGATTTATTTCTATCTTCACTGGCTGCAAATGTTCTTGAAAAAAGAAAGGTTTGACCAAAAGGAGAAGCTACTGCTGCTCCATCAGCAATCCAGTCAGTATTCCAGGAGTTCTGAAACATCCACAAATTCCCAGTGAGATTTGATAGGCTGAAGGCCCTGGGCCAGGCTCAGCAAGTCAAGTATTGCAAACTTTACACCTCCTAAACTGGATTTCAATCTTTCCTTTCCTTCCCTCCCCCTGGGCCAGGTGCCCTCACCTTCCTAATGATCTTCTGCCCCTCACACATCACTGTGTCACTCTTGGAAAACCTGTACTGAGGCACGTGTGGCTGAAGTTGTTCTGGAACACAGAAGCAGCACATCAGAAACCACCTTTAGCAGCTGGGGGAGAACACCTGAGCACAGCTCGGTGACTTTGCTGCCTCCAGAACAGCTCAGGGCAGCGTTTGGAACTTAAACCTCCCTGGGATCCCTCATTCCCCAGCTCTGGCCAAGCCCCACCAAGGCAGGGCTGGCTTGGGGTTCTACCTTAGCCCTGGAGGAGACAAAGGGCTCTCCACACAGACAGAAGGAGTGGGTAGTTTTAATCTCCTCAGGGAAACCTCTAATTCAATCCTTTCTCCTTACTGTGACAGTGAAATCACAGCAGGGCTGAAACCATTTGCATAATTCACAGAGGCTGATACTGCTCAGACACCAAAGAAATAAAACCCTGCAGGTCCTGCATGGACAGCTCTGGGTTCAGACCTGGGCAAGTGAAGCAACACAAGTTCTTCACCCTTTAAAGCTGTTGTCCTGCAAGAACCACACCCCTACAGCAAACAGCTACCGCAGAAAATTACAAAAAGACTCAAGACTGATGGGAAAACTGGTTTGAAAACTTACATGGTTCTCAAGTACTTACTAGACTGTCTCACTCTTCTGTACACGACAAACACAACAACTGCTATAAGCAGCAGTGCAACTGCAGCTCCAATTGCAATTCCAGTCAGCTGGGAGGGGAATTCAGGGAGAAAGAAGTTAATAATTTTCAGCTTCAGAAGCTACTCTGTACTTTTTGCAGGGCTGAAGAACACTCAGCTCAGTGAGATGTCTAAAAGTCAAGCACATTCATAAATACTTAATTTTTAATTCAAACATCACACATGCAAGAAGTTTAAACTGCAGCAGTGACCAGTGCTGAGTTCACATGCAAAATATCCCATGTTTTAATTCCCCAGGAGCTGTGAGCTGATCAGTGCAGTGTACAGGAGGTGCATGAGGGCATCGAGTGCCAGGACAACGGGGAATGGCCTTAAGATGAAGGAGGGCAGGGCTGGATGGGAGATTGGGAAGGAATTGTTCCCTGGGAGGGTGGGCAGGCCCTGGCACAGGGTGCCCAGAGCAGCTGGGGCTGCCCCTGGATCCCTGGCAGTGCCCAAGGCCAGGCTGGACATTGGGGCGGGGAGCAGCCTGGGATGGTGTCCCTGCCCATGGCAGGGGGTGGGACAAGGTGATTTTTCAGGTCCCTTCCAACCCAAACCAGTCTGGGCTGTTCAGCAAACAGGAGCCCCTGTTCTGGGCAGGGAGAAACCCAGCACCTGCAAGGCAACGTGGCCACGTTGTGTTGGGAATGGGAGCAAGCTTTACCCTGCAGGAATCAGGCAGTGAAGGATCATGCCACCCTCAGACAGGCAGGCCGGGAGGGCAGTGGGGAGCGGGGAGAGGAGGGATGGCTGAGCCCAGGGAATCCCTGAGCCTGTGCCTCGAGCTTTCCCTGCTGGGAGCAGGAGCACATGGCCTGACCAGGCAGGCACAGCTGGGCTCTCCAGAGTGCTGGTGCTGGATGTGAACCACGGACACGTGTTTGTGCTGGGGCCGCTCACGGGGAACATCTGGCACTGCTGTCTCCAGGGCTGGGAGCCCTCAGGCAACCTGACAAACGCTGTAATATTCCTGTGTTTGTCCAAAACTTCCAGGTGGGGAAAGAAAGAGCTGTGTCCAGGAGAAGCTGAGGGGTTTTGCGCTGCAGATGGAACCTGGTGGGGGCTGACATCACAAAGGCTCCCCTGGTGACCGCATTGAGCTGCGTCTCCTTCCCCCCCTCCCCACCACCAGCTGTAACATCACCATGGCATCCTACAAGGGAAGCAGCATCTTCCCTCGAAACCCCTACCACATCCCTGGGTAAGTTCATGCAAAACATCCATTTCCAATGCAAATAGCTCTGGTTGGGATCAGGGAGAATTTATGACTCGTGATGTTTTGGGTTTTCTTAAAGACCAATTCAATAACCCATGTAACAGTGCTCTGAAGGACACAGAGCTCCAGGAGAAGCAGCACCTTACAGAAGGGTAGAGTGACAGACCACGCCATAGTGTGTGGACAGCAAAGCCAAAATTGTTCTTTTTTCCCATTTCTTTTAAGCTGCCAAATGCCACCAGAGCTACTGGGCAGGGTTTGGCTTCCAAACTGTCGTAATAGTTGCATCAAGGATTTTTGGAAGTCTCCTTTAAGTAAATGGTTGTACAGATGTGACACCCTCTGGTCACTAGGCTGGAGCCCTGTCCTGCTGCTGGGTCAGGGACTGGAAAGTCTAGTGATTTACTCCACAAGTAGTTGGATTTCTTTCCAAAGCTTTTTGTGATGCTCTCCTCTAAAGGCTTGGAAAGAAGAAACCCTGGATATGAGGCAATGATTTACAGGGGAGAAGGTAAGATATGAATGGGAAGAACAAGGGAATTGCTGTGAATTAAGAAGCTGTGTGTGGGGTGAGACCTGGTCTGGGTGTGTAAAGGGGGTGGGAAGGGCTGGGTGGTCCCCAAGGGAAAAGCAGCTGCTGTGGGTACAGAATCCCTTGGATTAGCCCAGGCTGAGGCGAACCAGGCTGTGAGCCCTGGCACAGGGAATGCCAGCCATGTCCTGTGGGTGCAGGGCAGGAACAGTGGGGGCAGATCCCAGCCACAGGGAGAGGGTGGAGCAGGTTTCCTCAAGGCTGCTCCTGCAGTGACGACCAAATCAGCCCTTCCCATCACAGTGACAGCCAGCATTTTCCATTACTGATCTCTGTACCTTCCCACTCACAAAAGCTCTGAGGTTGGGGGTTTTAAACTCCTTTTTGCATTGCTGTGGCCATCTGATGGGACATTCCGTGTGTGCTGTCAAAGCTGTGCTGGCAGCAGCTTGGGAATGACGAGGGACAGCAAGGAGGGAGCCATGGCTGGAATTGCAGCCCCAAAAGCCTCAACACCTTCCCTTGCTCACCCCTGGCTGCCTGCAGCTCCCTCAGGGGCAGCTCCAAGCCCAGGTATGGACACAGCAGCTGGGGCTGCTCCTCTCCGGAGCTGCTTCGACCTCTGGAGGAGGAACCAAATGCTGCTGCTGCATTTATTGGTGCTGTGCAGGCTCAGGGCACCCCCTGAGCCCCCGTGGGTGCTGAGGGCGCTGCTTTGTGTCTGCTTTGGGTGGCTGAGGGCGAGGAAGAGCTGCCTGAAGGGCATCATCAGCAGAGCCCTGCACTGGGGTGTCACGGGAGGAGGGTTTGTGTCCAGGATGTCACCAGGTGTCCCATGTGCTGCACCTGCCTGTGCCACTGAACCTACAAACACCACGGGAACACCAAAGCACGTTGTTGACACTCAGGCCAGGCAATGGTCACAGCAGGAGTTTGAAAAGCCACCACAGCGCTCAAGAGCACTGGGAAGCCTAAACCCAATGAGTGGGATGCCTTGGGAAGGTCTGGGTGGGCAGAGAAGGTGTCAGTCCATGAATCCTGGGCACAGCCCTGTCCTGGCTCTGCGGAGCTGGGAAGGGTTTGGAGACAAGTGAGGGTGGGCCCAGGGCCAAGGCTTTGCTGGCGACCAGGGAGGCAGAGCAGGTTTGGGTGGCAGCCTGGGAGTGGCGATGGAGGAGATAGGGCTGAGCAAGGGCAGGGTGAGCCGGGCTCAGCCTCGGGCGAGCGGGTTTTTGGTGCTCACCAGCCTGAACCCCCAAAGAGGGATCCCCAAAAGGGATCAACACCTCAGCACAGGGGCACAAACAGCCCTGCTGAGGCTGGTCCCTTCCCCAGGCTTTCACCAGCAGCACTCATAGCTCCCTCCATGGCAGATCCCTCTCTGTGCACCCAGACCGACTCGCTCAGCTGACCTCGTGTTTAATCGCGGGGGAACGGAGCCCTTTCTCAGCCCAACCATTATTTTGTCCGTGATCAAAATCCCTCCAGCCATCCTGTAATTATTTGGGCTGTGTCATTTGTGCCCTCGCTCAGTTTTATCATCCTGGTGTTGCTTCCCTGTGTTGCAAGACTCATTGAGAATCCCTGGGGATGAGCCACCGAGCTGCCGGGGAGGAATCCTGCGTGCAGAGTGGGGAAACCTGCCAAGAGTAAATGCACGGCTCTGCTTGCTGTTGTTTAAACTATTTGGAAGGGAAAGTACTTACTCATCATCTTATGATCCTCATGCATCATCTGGCTTTATCCCCGGATCCACGCTGCGCTCATTGATGGAATATTTCTGTCTGTCCCTTGCAACTGGCAGCTCTACCTTTCTTCAGTGCTGGAATAACATCACCATTAGGAAATCTGAGACTGGAGCAGCTCGAGTTTCTCATGGTGGCTCGGAGCAGAGCCAGAGCTGCAGCATCTGCCCTGCCCTCGGCCACCACCGAGTCACAGTGCCCATCCCAGGGCTTGGGCAGCGGAGAGATCCCAAACAACCAGAGCTGTATTTGTTCCCGGGGCTGACCACGTTCGCTGTGCCCACCCTGTGCCAGGCAGTGCCTGGGTGGACTCACCAGCCCAGGCCCACTCCTTGCTGTGAGCAGAGAGAGGAGGGTGCAAGTGAGGAATTATTCTGATTTCTGAGTTTCAGTACTGAACAAGAGACACTGGGATTTTCTCAGCTACTCACTGTGTGTCAGAGCAGAGGCACTGCAAAGTTTAAACGCTGAACTGCAAATGATATTTTAACTGGGGGACTGTGGATGTTGGTGCTGCCAAAGCCACTGCAGGCTGTGCTGGGAGTTTCCCATCCACAGGTGCAGCTCCCTGACCTCATCCTGCATTTCTCCATGAACCAAAGGCCTGTGCCTGTACACGCCTGTGAACTGAGCCAGTTTTCATGCTGCCAGATGAGAACATGTGTGTGAAACACAGACACTGCCCCCGGCCTCCTGTGTAACCACACATGTGGTCTCGGTTCTGCCCCTGCGCTGCGGCTCCACCCGGGCTCACGGGCACATCCCATCCATCACCTTCCCTGGGCTCCTGGACAGGGCCTTTCCAGGGTACAAAAGCTCTGCAGCAGATTTGCACTGCCAGAGGGCAGGGTTAGATGGGATACTGGGAAGGAATTGTTCCCTGGGAGGGTGGGCAGGCCCTGGCACAGGGTGCCCAGAGCAGCTGGGGCTGCCCCTGGATCCCTGGCAGTGCCCAAGGCCAGGCTGGACATTGGGGCTTGGAGCAGCCTGGGACAGTGGGAGGTGTCCCTGCCCATGGCAGGGGGTGGCACTGGATGAGCTTTAAGGTCCCTTCCAGCCCAAACCAGTCTGGGATTCCATGATTATCCCACCAGTCCCCAGCTCCCACTGCTGCCTCGGTGATGGCTCTTTTCCGGTTTCCTCCTCAGCTATGGGGGCTACGTCCCTCAGTTCACCTTCAGGTTTGGGAATACCTACGGCAGAACCACCCACGATGTGCTGATGGATCCCACTGTCAGCAAGAGCCATCGCTCCGTGCTGGCACCACTGGACAACAAGGAAAACCTCCTTGAGCTCCATTACCACATCGAGCATCCAGGTGAGCAAATGGACCCTGCTAATGAGCACAGGGTTAATTACCAGTACTGGGATCTGTGCCCACCCGTCCTTGGTAGGCTGCTGGGTGAAATGGGGTATTTTCCTCGGAGCAATCACAGCTCTGGTGTAGGAGCACTGACACCTGGAGAGCAGCAGAGTGAGGAGTTGGAGCTCTCAGCCTCAGCTTGTGAGGATGGGGATTCTTGTGTTGTGGAGAGGAGAGTTTGAGTTCTCAGGTTATCTTCAGTTAGATGAAGATAAGTGATTTTATGGCATATTATGAACTCACTCCCTGATTCTTCCAGAATTCCTGTTGTGGTTTAACCCTGGCTGGCAACTAAACCCCACACAGCTGCTCGCTCACAAATCCCAAACATGGCCTGTATTAGCTGCTGCAAAGATAATGACCTCTATCCCTGTCAAGCCCAGCACAATTCCACGGGCTAGAATCCATCTTTCTGGGGAAGATCTGGTCTCCTACCTCAGATCCTTTCCTGGCTCACCTGCCTGGTGCAGACCTCGCTCAGCTCTGAGCTCTGACAGCTTGGGATTGATTTTGCTTCTTGCTGCTCCTCCTCAGCACAGCAGAAGGACTCCTGTGCTTTCCCTTTCCATCCTTTTCCTTTCTTTCCCTTCCCCACTTTGCTAACAGGCCCCATCTCCTCCATCAGAGACAGGCTCATGTGGATTCCCAGCACTGGGAATTTGCAGGAATCTCCTACCAAGTCCCAGCCCTTTGGGCAGAGTGCCTGGTCCGTGCTGAGCAGCCCCAAACCAGGCACAGCAGAGCTGCCCTGTGATCCTGACCAGCCCCTCGGGGATGTGCCATCCTTTGGGGACATTTGCCACGTCCCATCCCGTGGCTGAGCCGTGGCTGTTGTGGATGCCCTGGGCAGTGGGAATGAGTTTCCTCCAGGATGATGTGCCCATATGGGGTCTGGGTCTTTATTTCCCTGGGGATGCCACACCAAAGTGTTGCTTTCTCATTTCTCACGGGGAATTCGTGCCGTGCAGCTTCTTGCAGACTTTTGGCCTCTCTGCTCCTCCTGGCCCTGTTTTCCAGGATCCAGGCCTCCACTACACAGGTGGTGTTTACAGGCTTAATTCCTGGAGATTTGAATTTGCATTTCTTTGGACTAAAATAGAGCTTGGACAGACCCAACTAACCAGTTGACCGAGTTGCTCTCTCATTATTCTGGTTCTCTCCTGGTTGCCAGTGCCAGAGCTCACGTTCGCTGCTCGTTAGGGAGGTCCTGAAGAACGTGGCCATGGGGAGCCACCCCTGGCTGTGCTGATAAGGTCCCCAACAGCTCCTGCTGTCCAGCTGGCCCCGTGCAATCCCTGAAACCCTCCCCAGGTGCTGCCTGGTGTCCTTCTGGGTGTTTTATGTGATGGAGATCAAAGAGCTCATGGCAGTGCCAGGCCTGTGGCTGCCTTTGGCAAACTCGGTCTCAAGACTTTTTCTCAAGGTCTGGCTTTGATAAAGCCTCGTTGATGGGCACCAAGTACTTTGCTGCTTTCTATCAGTTCAACCCCATTTGTTTTCTTGCTGGAAGTGAAATCAGGCTCTGCTCTGGGGGATCTCTTCCTTCTGGTGACCAGTGACAGCACCCAGGGAGCGGCTGGAGCTGGGCAAGGGGAATTTAGGTTGGATATCAGGGAAAGGTTCTTCCCCCAGAGGGTGCTGGGCACTGCCCAGGCTCCCCAGGGAATGGGCACGGCCCCGAGGCTGCCAGAGCTCCAGGAGCGTTTGGACAGCGCTGCCAGGGATGCCCAGGGTGGGGCTGTTGGGGGGTCTGGGCAGGGCCAGGGGTTGGACTGGATGATCTTGATGGGCCCTTCCAGCTCAGGATATTTTGTGATTCCATGAGATCAGCCAGGGATGTGCTGAATTATCCATCATCCATGCTGGAACTGGTTGTGGGCTCCCCAGGAACCTGACCTGAAAATGGGGATATTTACTCAAATCAAAAGCACTGTGCTCTCCTGGCTTTTCATTTTGCACCTCACTGAGCAGCCTTTCAGAATTGATCAGTTTGCAAATCCCAGGGTCATAAAAAGGACCTCTTAGGGGTTTCTCAAGTACAGAACAACCTAAGTTTCCCTTTCCTTTGGTTTGTGGGAGAGAGTAGATGCAACATTCTCATTAATAATGAAGTAAAAAGTAAACCTGCTTTAAAATTTGCACTCTGGATTGAAGAATCATTTTAATCAAGGATTTTTCTTTATTTTGTTGCCAGCCTGGACACTTGATAATTCAGTTGCATAGAGCATATTTTATAAGTTATATACAGAATATATACACATTATTCTGTGATTCTGGGCAGATTGCAAAGCTAAATGCCCACCAGAAGCTTATACTTGTGCAGAAAATGGGCAGATTTTGCTGATTTCTGCAGATTTGCAGAAATCATGGAATCATTCAGCTTGGAAAACACCTCTGAGATCGAGTCCCACACCAATCCAGCACTGCAGATGAACGGACTGTCTGCAGATGGAGCCTCTGCTGGAAGACGGTGCCTCATCCTGCAGGCTCAGCCCCGGGATGCAGATGTGCTCCCTAGGGGAGCTCAGAGGAAGGCTGTAATGACCAGAGGGTGGAAAAGAAACGACCTATGAGCACAAAAATGGAAGGAATTTGGTTTGTTTTAAAAAGACAAAGCTGACATAATAAAAGTTTTCCAACAAGGAAAAGGTGGCTGTGGGGTAGACGAGTGATCCTCGTCTGGAACCACAGAGGAGGGAAAAATGGGCTTCACTGCTGGCACAGAGGAAGAGAAAGTGCCTGAACCAGGGCTGGGGCACTCGAGGAGCCACGGCATGGGGGATCTTTAAGGGGAAATAAGACAAAAGTTGCCAAGCTCAGCTGTCCCTGCGAAGTCTCAAATCACAGGGCTCTGCCCCTGGCTCACAGTGGAGATATTTCACATTTGCTGGATGTAAGATAAATTTTTTCCAGCCAGTGTTACAGCAGATCCTTTCCTCGATGAGCAGCAACGGTGCCAGAGCAAGAATTCCTTGGAGGGGGCTCTGTTTGGGGTGGACAGACACAGCCACGTGGAGTTAAGGATTGAGGATTTTTTTCCCCTTTACTACTTTTTAACTTGGCTGGTGATATTTTACCATTTAGGTGAATATATAAGTGTTATTTAGCTCAGATTGGTGCAGGGTTTTCTGTGCAGGCCAGTTTGTCGATGGGGCTGACGGCACAGCCATGGGATGTGCATGGAGTGGATCCTTGTGGTCTCTTCCAACTCGAGCTATTCTCATTCTACACCACTGACCTCCAGGCTCCTTCCCATTCCCCCGGAGGCGCATGGGGATAATGGGAACCCCTCATCCTCTTCGGGCCACTCCTATCCCCTAACTCAGTGTCTGTCCTTCAGGGTATGTCACCTTCCAGCCCATCAACAGCCTTCCTGAAGTACCCCTTGGGCCACAACCCGTGGTCACGCCAGCGCCGGAGGAGCCCATGATGGCCCACATGGACCCCACGCACTGGCGGAGCCCCCCGGACACGGCCGCGCCCGGCGCCCGGCAGACCTGGCTGCCCCCGGGGCCGCTCCGCGGGACCGCCCCGCCCCCACCGCGCGAGGGGGGGCG
>NW_008239284.1:937925-945557 GCF_000691975.1 Corvus brachyrhynchos
CCCTGCACCCCGGCTGAGGAGCTGCAGAGGGAGGTGGCCAAGCCACCCCTGGCCTGTTGTCTGGGGAAAGCAGCTGGAACCTGCCAGTGTAACTGTGGAGGGGGCAAAATGGTGAGCGGGCTTGGGGGCTGGAGGGAGCGAGGAGGGAATTTCACTTGGGTGTGGGTGGCAAGGGCCGAGTTAAGAGTGTCGTGTAGAGAAAGAGCAGGTACACAAATGTTTCCAGGAGTAGCAAACCTACTCCATGTTCAGGAAATGGTTTTAGTTGTTAATTAGGCTTCCCAATCAAAAAGGCTTAACTTCTCATTTGGATGGGTTTGGCTTCAATTCCAGTTGCTGAAGTTGTGTTAGGCTGTGCTGGGCAGCCAGGCTTGAGCTTCCTTAGGGTGTCCTTGGAGCCCTGAGGCTGCCTCTTCCTCCTCTTTTTCTTCCTCCTTCTCTGCCTTTTTCTTCTCCTCCTCCTCCTCCTCCCCAAAAGAGAGCACTCCCAGCACCTTTGGTTACGTTTCTGACCCTGTATCTCCCCCACCTGAATTTCCCACCATTGTTACCCCTCATTTAAACACTGATTAACATTTAAACATTTAAGTACTGGGATTTGCCCGTGGAGCTGGGGGCTGTTGAGCACAGCACAGCCAGTATCACTCCAGACCAACATGTTTTATGTTTTTAAAAAAATTTTTTATATTTATTATTTTTTAAAAAAATCCTTTTATTTCCTCTGGACCCAGCAACAGCCTTTGTCACGTTCCTGCAGCCATGGCTCTGCAAATCCTCTGAAGGCAGAGATTAGAGGTTTGACGCATGGAGTCAAAAGCTGGCTTGGATGTAAATCCCAAGAAGGGGCATTCCCGCTCCTTGCCCTCAGGAACAGATTTGCACAGTGCCCAAAGCTCCCCTTGTTCTCCATGGGGATTTTGCAAACCCCTTCAAGCTCTGCTACTTGCTCATCTCATAATTTGACCTTCCCAGAAATCGCTGGGGTAGCTCTCAGTGTAAAGCTGGGAAGAACTGGAAATGGCAGTTGCCGTTCCCAGCTCCTGGCAGTGCTTTAAGCTCTGCAGCCAAGGGAAGAAGCGGGTTTTACTGGTGTTTTCTTTTCTTTCTCCTTTTGTTTCAAGCAGCTACAAACCGGAGGTGTGGCACTGCCAGGAGGGGCGACGGCGGATTACACCTTGCCAGTGCTGCCTGTGCCAAATGCCATCCAGCAGAAAGCCATTTTTGGTAAAACACAGGGAGGGCACGTGCAGCACGAGGCTGCAGCTCTGAAGAACTGCTGTGACCCATCTCCCCCATGGGGAAACCTCAGAGGTGTTGCCCAGTGTCTCCAGTTCGTTTGGGATGGAAAATATCCCTGCTCCTCTCCCTGCATGGGCGTTTCTTTGGGATGTTGTCATCCTGTGGATGCCACTCTGTGCCCGTGGGCACTGGGAGGGATTCAGGAACCACCTCGGTTCCCTGCAGCTGTGGGGCCAAGCTCCAGAGGGTGAGGAGAGCTGGGCCTTGGGCTCTGCCCCACCCTGCTGGGGTGGTTATTCATCTCCTAGAAATCAGATGTTTTCCTGAATGACCAAATCCACACACAGGGGTGTATGGCACCACCACAAAGGCATAAACCCTGTCCAACAAGGGGTGTTCTGTGACCTCCCCACTTGCTCTGGGAGAACATTCCTGTGCAGCAGGAGAACTGTGACAGGTGATGTGCTGAGCTCCTCCCTCAAGGGTCTGACTCCAGAGGATGGGACCCTTCACTCTGCAGTGGCTCACGGGAGTACAGGGATCACAATATTTCAGTTAAAAGGAGAGAGAGTCCATACTTTAGAATGCAGAAGACGAACTCCTCTCTCCAAAGCTTTCCTTTGGAAAGAGGGAGTTTGGGCTGCTTTTCAGTTCTACCTCACTAGGTTTTATGTAGTTTTAGACTTTATAAATTTTCTCTTGTGGGAATTTGTTGGATGGGCAGAGCAGATGAGGAAAAAAGATTGGACAGCTTGTTGTTAGCCCCTGAATGTGTATTAAGTTGGGAGAGAATGTGAAAGAGTTGTGGATGTAAAAAAAAAACTAAGAAAATGAGATGGTTCTCCCATACCACATGGAGACCAACAAAAACCAGCTCAGGCCATTTTGTTTTCCTTGGAAATCATAAGGAAAAAACACCTCTTTCAGAGAAGATACCCCATGTGTAAGAGTTAATTTTACACTTTAAACAGATTAATTTTTCCTTCCTATACTTTAAGGTTTTATATTCATCCCAGTCTCCTCCACTCTCAGAGTGGCTGATCTTTAGATGATCAATGTATGTTCTCAAGCAGAAAATGTTCTCTCTTGCCTCCATCCAAAGGGTACACTGGATTCATCCCCTGTGCCACTGACAACATTGGCATGAACTACATCCTATCTGTGAAGAAAGCCATGAAGGAATTTGACCGACGTCAGGTAGATTATAGATTATAGATTATTGAAATAACAATGTGCATAATGCTGATCCACCCGAATTTTCAATAGTACAGTTAGAACTGGGATATAAGTACAAGCAAAATCAAACACTGTCAGGTAACGCTGAAAAAAACCACGAGCAATTAAATTCTGTAACTTGTTTCCTTGGGACATTAAGGGAGGGTAAATGAGTTCATAAAAGGATTAAGCAAATCTATGAGGGCTGGGTCAAGAGCGGCTGTTAAAAATGTTGCTCTGAGTGCAGAAATACAGGATGCAACTATCTGCACTTCCCGTATGGAATACATCTCCTCTGTCTGGTTGGCAGTGCTGGATGGCTTCCTGTGATACGTCTCCCTTTTAATTGGTTGTAAGGCTTTTTCCCTTCCTAACACAATTTGCCTTAAAGGGATCTCGATCTTCTTTCTCCTCCTTTTGGGAAGGATGCAGAATTATCCCTTCTGAAAAACTGTTGTTCCCTTGCTGTAAGAGCTCCCATACAATGACACATAATCCCCCGGCACGAGAAAACGAGATCCCTCCCGCAGCAGCTGATAGTTTGCATTCAGAGCTACACATCCCTCCCTGTCCCCAGGATGGCGTGAGATCCCTGGATGCAGCGAGATCTCCGGGATGCAGCGAGATCTCTGGGATGCAGCAGCCTTGTGTGGACCAGCTCATTAAACGCAGGCTGCAGCATCTCAGCCCTTCCTGCTCCCCGGGACCCACTGCCGTGCCTGCGTCCCCGAGCGTATGGGGCTGATGTAGGAAAAACATCCAAGATTGAGGATCCCCAGCTCAGAGAAATCAGCTGGGAAGAAATGAGTCAGCAGGGAGAGCAGCAGGGCAATGCTGTGCTTTGGATGAAATGTATTTCCCTGTGCTGGCTTCCTTCTCCTTTGCTGCTGCAGTGAATAGGAATTGAAATGGAGCAAACAGAACAAAACCCAGGCATTTATCCCCAAATGTGCTGTTTGCCAAGCCTTTCTGCCCCCGACGCCTTCAGAAATGCCTGCCTTGCCATGAATCAGCCAGGGAGGTGTCTGTCCACCATGGGATTCAGTGGAATCCAGGCTCGCAGGGCTCGGCAGCACCAGAGAGAATCACGCCACATTTCTAGCTAAGATAGCTTCCGACTTCAAGCCACTAATCTCCTGCCCTAAATCTTTGTTGTCCTCGGTTACAGATGTGCCATGGATCACTGCTCACTGCCTGCAGCAGGCAAAGCAAAAATCCTCTCGAGGAGCCACAGCCTGGGCTCCATCCCACTCACAAAGGGCTCCATGCCCTGCAGTGTGCTGGGCTCCGTGACCCACATCCCCTCTCCACATCCCTGGCACAGCTCCAGGGACACTTTCAGGGGTTCTGTGGCTGCAGAGCTGTGACACCCAGCTGTGACACCCACCCTGGTGCCCAGCCCCTTGCCTGCATCTGGCCTTGGAGGGCAGGGACGCTTCTGGGAGATGATTTACACTCTTCCTTCAGTTAATGCTCCCTAAGCCTTCCTGTTCCTCCTGGCCTGGGAATTTCAGGCTGTTCCTGTTGGTGGGAGTCATGGAAACACAAAGGGTGTCAAACCCAAACACAGCCACAGCACAGGAGCAGGCCCAGCTCCAGGGACAGCAGAGCAGGAGCACGAGGCCTTTGGGACTTGGGGATGATCCCCAAGGGAAGAAATCTCTGCAGCCTGGAGTGCAGGGATCCCAAGGACAGCACCTGGGCCATGCCGTGGGCATGGAGGAGGAGGTGGCAGGGACTGCTGCCCACACCTGCCAGGAGAAAAATTTATGGAGTGGAAAAAGGGACGATGTGATGTAGCTCTTAATTAGAAGAAAGCAGGACTGGAAAGAGAATTGCTTTATGTTGGCTTAAATATTTTATATAATGCAGAGTCAAAGCGCATGACTTCGGTAAAAATAGTATGTTTTAAAATAAACCGTTCCATGTTGTTGTGGGGATTTTTTGTTTTGTTTTCCAGCTTTTGGAAAGAAATCCACCTTATACCTTGGGCACGAGATTTCCCCGGACACACTGGCCAGACACCAAAATTTACACCCGTGCTGGACTCAAACCTTTCTACTTGGGCTTTGTACCACGTAAGTTCATCAGCTGAGTGAAAACGAAAGTCACTAATTACTGGGTTAAGTAGTGCTGTTATGGGCTGGAGTGGCACAGAAGTGAACAATTCCTGAGATGTTCCACACAGGTAGCAGGATTTTTTTCCGGTCTGTGCCGAGGTGCTGGAGCTGTGCCATGCCCAGCATTCCCACTGCCAGCCTCTCCTAGGCTTCACATTTCCAGCCACCACCCCCCTGCCGAGGCAGGGGAGGCTCAGTGACATCCCACCTGTCACATGTCAGGAAAGGGATTTGTTCTAAAAAGCTTGAAGTCTGATAAAAAGGAAAAGGTAGATGATAGGAAGGAGCTGAGAAAGCACAAAAAGCCTGGGGAAATGGTATTTGCCAACAGGACAAGTCCCTGCTTGAGCCCTGTGACGTCTTGGGCTGCCTAAAAGGAGAGGGCTGGAGGAATTTTGTGAGTAAGGGGAAGGTGTGTCCATGCACCTGAAAACATTAACGTACCAGGCTAAAAAAATCTCAACAAATCAGCAACTAATGCATTGCTGTGTTTGGTCACAGCTCAGCAATGTGGGTGGGAGGTCATGGAGCTCAGCTGGGAAGAACGGAACTCACTGCTTGTCCTTACTGCAGTGCAGAGGGGGAAAATGGGAGAAGATATAAAATGTGGTAGGATTGAAAGCAAAGAGTGGGAAAACAACTCTCCTGGCAGGGCTGGGCTGATGCAGAGACCAGAGAGGAGAATGTTGAGTGCAGGTCTGACACTGGGCCCCATTCCTGCAGACATTCCCACTTCCCTGCCTCTGGAGCCACCAGTCAGCACAGTTTTAACTGCTCCAACCAGTCCAGCTCTGGGTGGAGAAAATTAATTAAGGCAGAAAACCTTTAAACAAAAGCAGCTATAATTTAGAACGCTGAACAGAATTTCTTCAGCAGGGAAGAAGCCTGCTCCCTCCTGTCCAGCTCCTCAGTCAAGGAGCTCCTTCAAGCTTTGTCACTTGAAGTTGACGCTGAGCATATGAACTGGTTCCATCCTAAAAAGCTGCAGTTAATACAGGGTTTTCATGAGACAAACCAGTGTCAGACACTTGCCAGGTGTTCAGCTCAGCCCAAAAGCAGAGGCTGCACTAACATCTGGTTTTCAAAACCTTTACAGTGAATTCTGAAATCACTGCAGAAGGGCTGTGTGCATGGGACAGCTTTGGTGTCACCTGTCACAGCTGTGCCCAGCATCCCTGGGCCAGGCCAGGGCTCCCTGCAGGGTGTGCAGTGCTGAGGAGCTGCAGCAGAACAGCAACACCCAGTGCTGGGTGGCAGCTCCATGGCACCATTTTGTGCCCAGGCAGCTCAAACCTCCCGTGGCCCCCGCTCAAGCTCCTGCCAGGCCAGGCTGCAACGGGCCATGGGCAGGTACCTAAATTTAGATACAGGTTGGAGTTAATTCTAGCCTCCTTGTTAAATGTGTTCCCCTCCAGCAGTGCCTGATTCTAAGGCAGTACCAGGGAATTTCTTCACTCCCCACACCACCAGGAGGACTGCCACCGTGCCAGTGACACAACAGGGCACCAGCTGGCTGAGGGCAGGAGAGAAGGGGGTTGCCATGGACAGGGTGGCAGTGCTCGTGCCAAGTGCGTTGTTTTTCTCTGCAGACCTGCGGGACATCTACGGGCTCACTTACGGGGACGGCACGCGGGAAGCTTACCGGTGTGAACAGAGGAGACGGGGACTTGCACTGTGAAAACTGCTTTAATGGTGCCTGTACAGCATTGGGAGTGACTTGGAAACAGCAATAATAACACAACACAAACAGAACTTTTGAATGAGAGAGTTCATACAACTTTAAACAAAATTTACAGGTGTTCAACTGCATAGCTTTACTCAGCTTCCTCCTCAGCCTCTTCCTCAAACTCCCCCTCCTCCTCGGCTGTGGCATCCTGGTACTGCTGGTACTCAGAGACCAGGTCATTCATATTGCTCTCAGCCTCTGTGAACTCCATCTCATCCATGCCCTCGCCCGTGTACCAGTGCAGGAAAGCCTTTCTGCGGAACATCGCAGTGAACTGCTCAGAAATGCGTTTGAACAGCTCCTGGATGGCCGTGCTGTTACCAATGAAGGTGGCAGACATTTTGAGGCCGCGAGGTGGAATGTCACAGACTGCCGTTTTAACGTTATTAGGGATCCATTCAACAAAATAGCTGCTATTTTTGTTCTGAACGTTTAGCATTTGCTCATCCACCTCTTTCATGGACATGCGGCCCCTAAAGACAGCGGCCACTGTCAGATAGCGACCGTGACGAGGGTCACACGCCGCCATCATGTTCTTGGCATCGAACATCTGCTGGGTGAGCTCTGGCACAGTTAGAGCCCGGTACTGCTGGCTCCCACGGCTTGTGAGCGGGGCAAAACCAGGCATGAAAAAGTGCAGACGTGGGAAGGGAACCATGTTCACCGCCAGCTTCCGCAGGTCAGCGTTGAGCTGGCCCGGGAACCGCAGGCAGGTGGTGACACCGCTCATGGTGGCCGACACCAGGTGGTTCAGATCACCGTAGGTGGGGGTCGTTAACTTCAGTGTTCTGAAGCAAATGTCGTACAGCGCCTCGTTATCGATACAGTACGTCTCGTCCGTGTTCTCCACCAGCTGGTGCACCGACAGCGTGGCGTTGTAGGGCTCTACTACAGTATCTGACACTTTAGGGGAGGGCACCACACTGAAAGTATTCATAATTCGGTCTGGGTACTCCTCACGGATTTTGCTGATGAGAAGGGTACCCATGCCAGAGCCTGTGCCACCACCCAGGGAGTGAGTAAGCTGAAAGCCCTGGAGACAATCACAGCTTTCTGCCTCCTTCCTTACAACATCTAACACAGAATCGACTAATTCAGCACCTTCCGTATAATGGCCCTTTGCCCAGTTGTTTCCTGCTCCGCTCTGACCTGGAAAAGAGCCATTTTCGTATTAGATTACGGTCACTGCTTCCTGCTTATTGCTTGCAAGCAAAGCTTAAGAGCATCAGGCTCTATGAAAGCTTTTATCTTATCGAGCACAGGGCTGTGGTTTCACACAGGCACCTCTGCAGTGGCTCGGCGGACACAGGGAAAACATTAATTATCAATGAT
>NW_008239284.1:945724-946144 GCF_000691975.1 Corvus brachyrhynchos
CGCGGTGCCCTGCCCGCCCCACCCCGCGGCTCCTCCCGCCCCCGCGCACTCACCGAACACGAAGTTGTCTGGCCTGAATATCTGCCCGAAGGGCCCGGAGCGCACCGAGTCCATGGTGCCGGGCTCCAGGTCCACCAGCACGGCGCGGGGCACGTACTTGCCGCCTGAAACACAGGGAGAGCCGTGACTACCGCGCCAGGGGGACTGGGGCGAGCCTGGGGGCGTCGCGGTGTCCTCGTTGTGTTATACATTGATGCGCTCCAGCTGCAAGTCGCTGTCCCCGTGGTAGGTGCCGGTGGGGTCGATACCATGCTCGTCGCTGATTACCTCCCAGAACTGCCGAAGAGAAGCGCGTCAGCAGCGGCCACGCCGGACCGGGCGCGCTCCCCTCCCGCCCCCGCACCCTCTCTCCACACCCAG
>NW_008239284.1:946953-954656 GCF_000691975.1 Corvus brachyrhynchos
CAGGGGGTCTGCCTGCTGTGAGGAGACTGGGGGGCTCGAGGGTCTGTGAGGGCTTGAGGGGCTTTGAGGGCTCAGGGGGTCTCAGGGCTCTGGGGGTGCGGGGGGCCCTGGCAGCTGTGAGGGGAGTGTAGAGGCTTGGGGGGGGGAGGTGCTCTGCCTTGCAATGGCAGCTCTGTAGAGGCCTGTGTGCTGTGAGGGGAAGGCCCCAGTGAGGAGGTCCTGCCTGTGAGGGGATCTGTGTGAGCTAGACATTGCTTACCAATGCTAACCCACATGGGCACGTCCATCCTGAGCTGTGTGTGGGTGCTGCAGCCCTGTCATGAGGCAGCCAGACACCCCAGGCTGGATAAATACCACCCTTGCCTTTCCTCTGTCCCTTATTCTACCGCCCAGCTTTGTGAGCACGTTCTTGCCCAGGCAGTGCATCCACTGGTCACAGTTTTATTAAGCGTGTTTGACTATTGTTCCAGCAGAATCTTTTTATGGTTGTATGTGTTCATTGTGATGCCAGCTGAGTCTACAAGTCCCAGCATCTTTTCTTGTTTCATACTGTAGCAAAAACTTGAAAGAGGCTCCTAATGGAGCTCCCAGGGCAGGGAGTCTCATCCTGCTGCCTCGCCGTGGGGTGGGCTGAGGCAAAGGCAGCCATGACCTCAATTCTGCTGACACAAGCCAGCTCTGTGACACACAAATGGCTTGTACACATCCTGGAATCTGCGCCTGGATAACAATAATCCAATCCTGTGGCTGGGTCAGGTAAGGAGATGGCAGGATATAGAAGCCCGGTGAAGGCTGTGGCTGGAGGTTGAATGTCCTCTGGTAGTCAGCTTAATATAAAGGTTATGGTGATTGATATTTCTGGCATATAAACAACATATTCCTGCAGAGGTGCTGGAAGGAGTCCAGGAGCACTTGGAGCAGCCCCAGAGAGCCTGGGAGGAGTCCCAGAGCATCAGGAGTGACCTGAGAAGGTCCTGGGAAACGCCTGGGTCAGCCTCAGAGGTATCCAGGGAGACACACACGGCTCATCCTTCACATCCGCAGCCGGAATGCAGGAGGTTTATGCAGTTCCCTTTGAGATAGCTGAGTAATGCAGAGGCATTAGGGTCTAGATTTATCCCACTAATTACAGGCATTGATTGAATAGTGTTCACACTGGAATGAGTGGAAAGGGATGGCTTGGCTCTGAGCAGTCCTCTGACAACACCTTTCTGTTCTCTGTGATGGTGTTTGAGGTGACCAATTCGAAAAACTGCAGCATCATTTAGGTATCAAAGGCAGCCAGGATGAATCTGGATAAGACTTGCTCAGGATTTCACACCAGGCTGTGCTAATCAGTGAAGACAGCTTTTCCTGCAGGATGCGATGCCATCCCTTCCAAGTAATGTACAAAAGGAATCCTGGCTTCTTTCTGATTAAAACCAGGGAATGTATTGTGTGTTACCTGTGTTGTGCTGTGCAGGAAGGTACATTCAGCATCAATTCTCATCAGGTGTGCTCAGCACAGCGTTCACAGGCGCGTGTGCTCGGGAAACCCTGGAAAACCCTCCCTGAAATGGAGCAGGGGAGCCACTGCAGGGCTTGGGGGAGGTTTCCTGGTACAAGTGCTGCTGTATTTAATGCAGATACAGGTTTGGCTTTTTCTCAGTCAGGGCCAGAAAGCCAAGGCCTGTGCGTTAGTGCCATCCATTTCCTCACTGTGTGAGCAATCCTGAGCCTTTGTGCTTCCCACAGCCTCTACTCCAGCCCGCACTGCCTTGCATGTTTGGGAAGCTGCTCTGTAATGTGTGGAGTGAGCAATTGTTGCCACCCCCAGCATTCCCAGAGGGAGTGTGAGAGTGGAAATGCTCTGCTCGGTTAAGGCTCCCATACCTGTCTCCAGAACACCAGTGGGATTGCTCCCAGCAGAGCAGGGGTAGGACCCTAGGGAGGAGCTAAACTTTGCTCTCTGATTGAGCTTCCAGATGTTTCCCCAGGAGATTCAGCCACCTGAATATTTATGGCATAGGAGACATTCCAAATTATTTGTGCAACACTAATTTTTGCTAATTCTACCCCAGTCAGTGAGTACTTTGCTCTTAGCTACATCCACAGGAAATTTAAAATTCTATTTTAAATGCTTTTCAATTTTTAAAATTGAAGTAAAATGCCAGTACTGCTAAGATCTCCCTGAGGAGGAACACAGCCAGGAATCTCCATGGAGAGCTGCTGGAGCTGCCGACCATGTCAGCCCTGTGATTTCTATTGCTGTGGCAGCCCAGCATTAATTAGTGTGTGCCAGGAGGTGAGCTGGCAAGTACCATGACAGGTCTGTGCCAGAACCCTGGCTCACATGGAGCATTCCTCCCGAGGCAAACCTCTGTATGGAATACTGAGGGGTATTCTGGGGCAAATTCTGGGAGAAGAAGCTGCACATTCCATGGTCCTGCCTGAGCAAAATGCTGAAGTGCATTTCTAGTGGTCGTTGGTTTAGTGGAGAGGCTGCAGCTTGCCAGAGTAAGGAATGCTGGAAAGCAGTTGGGAGGGCAGAGAAAGGAGCAGCACTAAGGTGGGATGTTTGTGGCTCCCACATCGTGTTTTCATTGCAGACCTCTGTCTTAGCTGGTATTTGATTGCTTTGAAAGCTCTCCCCAAGCTCTGCTGCAAGTGACAAGCAAGGAGGTTTCACCTCTTTTAGGGGCAGGTCCCATCTGTAAGTGCTGCATAAATTAATGCTGCAATAGGGGTCCTAGAAAACATCAGGGCCAGTGTTACATGGCTGAAGACCCTGGGTATAACCCAAAGAAAGACACAGGGAAGTTAAAATTGAGTTGGAAATCACATTCCTGTTTTGTTGAATTATGTATTAGGGGTTTTTTTTAACTTTTTATTGTAATTGTTTTGATTTTGTAACTCCCTGTACTGCTTTTGGCTTGGAAACAGATTTTACTGTAAACACAAGTGGTTTAAGCAGAGTGGGGAGGGACTTGCTTTTCACTTTTGCATATTGCCTTCCCCTTTCGCTGAACCAGTGTTCTCTGTGTGTGTGTACAGAGCTGATCCCTCCCCTCAGCAGGCAGGCAGGCAGACAGCAGCTGTTGGTTTAAGCAGAGTGGGGAGGGACTTGCTTTTCACTTTTGCATATTGCCTTCCCCTTTCGCTGAACCAGTGTTCTCTGTGTGTGTGTACAGAGCTGATCCCTCCCCTCAGCAGGCAGGCAGGCAGACAGCGGCTGTCATTCTCCTCTTGGTGCTTAACCAGCGAGATTGCAGCCTGTGTCTCTGAAACAGCATCCAGTCTGAACTGAGCCTCTACCTGGGGCTGGCAGGAGCCCAGACAGAAATCACAGAACTAATTCTGCTTCTGTAGGTAAAAACCTGAAGCCCTGACTTAAGGGAGGGATGCTGGAGGACGAGTGTGTGGGGGAGCTGCCTCCAGAACCAGAGGGCTTTTGGTGTTGGGGTCGTGCCAGGTTTATGGCGACACTGAAGTGAGACGTGGGTATGTGCAGGTGTTTTCTCATTCTCATCTTTCTGATTGTTACTTCTAAGGATAAACAATCTTGTTTCCCAGAACTTATTGCTCCTGTGATATTGAAGTTATTACGGAGGTGAGAGGCAGCTTCCAGAGACCAGTGAGTGAGAGGTGCAGTTGTGGGATTCCTGCCTAAGGGAAATCAGAACAGCTGAATGGGATCAAGCCACGGGTCCACCCAAGCCAGTGTCTTGTCTCTAATGGTCCACAGCAGTTACCAAAGAACAGGGCAAACCGATATGAATGTGGCAGGTGGTTCAGGCAATTCTTTACCCACAAGCAAGTAACTTTTTAATAGCCCCAATGGGTTATTATGAATTTATCTAATCACCTTTTGCAGCCATGTAAACTTCTGGCATAAACAACCTCCTGTCCTGATGAATCCTGTGGTTTGACCATGATCTGTGTGGAAGAAGAGCTCCTTCCATTTGGTTTGATGCTTTCCACTGAGTAACTCCCTTCACAAGGCTGTGAGTCTGTCCCTTCAGAGCTTTCGCTCCAGGAGTGTTTAACATTGTCAGTGATAATGTGAGACAAGGTAATGCTAAACCAGCTTTTACTTGATGTAAAGTTCAGCATTAATTGGCCATTTACATCTCCTTCATGTTTAAAATCTGTGAACTTTGAACATTGTTCCCATGAAGGTTCCACAGCTCCGCTGCTGTTCCTTGTCCCGTGATAAGTCTGGTAGCTGTTATCTTCTTCCATTTGGAGGATCTGTTTCTCCTGAGACTTTCCACCAAGAAGTGGTGACTAATTTGATCATGAGGTGCACATATGGTGACACCCCTGCTGTGAACAAAAATAAGCTTTCCTTCGCACAAACCTTGATTTTATCATTCCTCTGTCTCTCTCAAACCTCCTCTTCATTCCCAGGGCCATCCTCTTCCTGGTAGTGATTATTCTTTCTCCCTCTTGTTCCCAAAAGAGCCTCCATCCATAATCTGTGCTAGTGCTTGTCTCCCTGCATAGAGGACTTCTTCCAATGTCATGGCTTCTTACATCCTTGGTTAGAGCTGCTTTCACATCCCACACAGAGAGGGTTTCCATACTGCAGTGTCTTTCCCCTGCATCCACGACATGTTCCCAGAGAAGCCTCCTTGCTAATTGATGTCATTTGTGGTGGGAGAGATTTCCTAAGGCTTTCCTAGGGGTGCTCTGCCAGCCTCCCTCTCGTGACTGATCCCTGGCATTGCACACTACTCCGGGGAGCAGCAGTTCCTCTCTGTATTTATCTGACTTGAACAGGGTCTGACAGCATCTGACTGCAGGAGGGCTCTGAATATCTCACATGGTGGGAGCGTGGTCACCTCAATGTACAAGTACACAGTGATGTCTGCACGTAGAAAACACCAAAACACTGTGACTTGCCTGGGTTTGATGGCATTATGAAAGGACTTTTATATTAAGAAAGCTGTGGCAAAAATTACTGCAGGTTTTCTGATCCCAGTATTCCTTCAGGCCTGTTCTTCTTCAGTGTGTTCAGAATTAGCTCTTGAAGTAGGAGTGACAGTCCATGAGGTAGGATATAAACATCATATGGCTGCCTACTTCTCTGGAAAGACACTCAGATACAGGATCAGAGGCAGGGTATAAGAACAACATGAAAATACACTGATACTAAATCCAGCCATCCAAAAAGGCACTCCTCTCATCTTCTGCTGGATTTGTTCCCCAACTGGTTGTGGATTTGAGGGCCTCAACTTGGGTCTCTCCTACAACCACAGGGAGCCTAGGTATGTCAGAATGGGAAGAAAGAAACAACTCAGGCCCTGTGCGTACTGCAGAGTGGGACTGCAGGCAAAAAACTGTTATTTCTCTCAGTTTTCATGGGGATTCATTGGGACAACCCAGATGGGATGTACTGGTTGAGAATCCACAGTGCTTTGGGATGCCTAAATGACAGTTAGGCCCCAACAACCAGATGCAGGTCAGTCACCATTGTATGTCTGGAGCTAAAACAGAGAAAGTGCTTTCTGGTGTCAATTTTTGTATCTAATACTTTTTATTTCCTTCTCATTGGTATTTGCTGACAGCAGCAGAACTGCAGTTGCACATGAGCCGACTTTATTATCTCTCCCATGGTTCAGCGTGAGTGAGAAGTGAGGGACCTGTGAATAAACATAAAGAATTTATGGATGGTTAGAAAATCCTCATTATTTATCATTTCCACAGTTGAATTATAACCAAAGGCCTGCAAGCATCTTTGTTATAAAGTGAGTGAATTCATCTAGAATCTCCTTTTAAGTAGATTTCTGCTGTCCAGATAATGTGGGGATTAATTCTGCAAACTTATATGGGGCTGACATGAAGGAGCTGCTCTACAGAGAGCTGGGAGGAAGGAATATGTTACCAGTATTAGTTTCCTTTCTTCTCACAGTTTCTCCATTTTGTTATTTTATGGCTTTTTTTACTGCTAAAAAACCACTTCAGTTTTAAAATCCCAATCTATTTTATCATCTAGTAAATACATCTATAAATCTGTCAGAAAAAGAAGTGGTTGTGGGTTTTTGCATGGCAGAGCAGTGGTTCTATGTCAGGGTGGCTCAAGGGTCAGGGATTTAATTCAGTGGCATGTGCAAGGCAAAAGTGAAGTGTCAGGAGGCCACACTGAGCTCATTGCCTAATTACTCACTTATTATCTCTGTGGAAGTCCCAAAGCTTCTAAACAAGAGCTTGGGGAAGTTCTGGCTGACATCCTTTTCTCTTGGACCCTGTGATCTATTCCAGTTCAAGAAGGGGCAATGACTGACAGGCCAGAGCACCCTGGAGTCCAGGGGTTCCTGGCATCCCACTGGCTTGTTTCCATTTCTGACAGTGGTAGGATTCTTCCTGGGCAGGTCCCAAATCTCAGCCAGGAATCCCAGAGCTCTGTTAAAGGATTGCATTTCCAGGTGCAGGATGAATGAAGTCTCAGGAATTTCCCTGATATTGCTGACTCCATGATAACCTCTTTATTTATTCTACTCTGCCTTGCCTGGATCCCTCCTACCTTCTTCAGATGGTTTGAGCAAAGAACACATCAAAAGGTGTAGGCATGTCTCTCATCAACTAAATACCAGCAGTCAGGTTATCTGAAATCTTTTTCTTTCACTGGAAAGAAAGTGCCTTCAGGGGTTCTCATTGTGTACCCCAAAAGTATACAGCAAAACAGCTCTTGAGTAGAGGCAGCAGCAGCAGCCCCCATCCTGCTCACTGAAACACTCTGTGTTCACAATAACCCCCCTGCTTTGATCTCTTGCCAAGAATAACACAGACAGTCTATTAAAACATCTTTAATGACATGATATAATTAAAAATATCTAACGTGCAATTCAAAGAAATGAATATGAAGCTTGTTTAGGTCTATTTCCACACCCCTCAAAACTTGACTGACAGGTTCCAAATCTTCATTAATTGGCCTGAAAATGTATGAATACCCCAATATTATGGTGGGTGTGGGTGTGTCGTACATTATCAGTTGGGAGCACAAGGGACAAATAATCAGATTTGAAAGGATTTAGGTGCCATGGTAGCTTTAAAAATCCTGCAAGGCACATCACTGCATCTGTGAGCATTTACATTTCTGTTTAAAGTGGTCTGAAAAGCCTGGGAGACACTCATCCCTGAGGCTCTTAACAGCCTGTGTGTTTTAAGTCTCTGAAACAGTTGAGAAGTGAGCTCTAAATGCCTTAGTCAAAGGACAGTGTTTGTGAATCGATTCCTTTTCTTCACAGTAACACAGAGAATTTGTACAGCACCTCATCTTTCAGACGTGCAGAGCAGACCAGAGGAGCCAGAATGACTGCTAAGTCCCAGGGGAATCCTCATTATTAGATCATAAAGTAACTCTGGGCATGGTCTAATATGAAAGTGACAATTAGGAAAGCTTCTGTTCCTGAGTCTGCTCTGGTCTAAAGGACAGTGTCAGCTGAGACAATTCCAGAGTCAGCAAGGCAAGCAGGTCAGTGCAAATGAGCAAACAGGTGAACCTCAGCCCAGCATGAGCACAGCTTTAGCAAATGTGAAATTAGATGTGTTAATTTGAGTCCTGGCTAAAGAGTTTAAGTTAGCAATTTTAACCCTGAGTGGCCATGACTCAGCTGAGAGACAAAAACTCTTTTTTGCCCTTTGTTTCTCCTTTGATCCTCTGTGCATTTTGTAGAGGCCAAGACTAAGAAGGATTGGCTTTGAAGGATTCCTAGTCAGCA
>NW_008239284.1:954933-965505 GCF_000691975.1 Corvus brachyrhynchos
ATATTCATTGGAAGGGACACTTGGACATAATCACTGAGATGGAAGCACAGACAGATTGGGCAGAAAATACCTGCATTTTCCCTAGAACATGGAAGCAGTTGGCTGTTATATTCTGACTGTATTTTAATGCTCTTCCAGTCTTCACTAATGGCAATCTCTCACTAATGGTATCATCTCTCAAGTGGGCATAGAAGAGGACAGAGCACTTTTTTCAGACACCACCTCTCCTGATTTGACAGGATTATTCAGTATTAGCATCGCAATAGCTCAGGGCGTGCGTACTCAGAGGCATTGTTTCATGTCTGACATGAGTAATCCCAGCTGTAGCCCAAGGAAGAGCCATGCAGGCTGTTCTTGTTTGGAGAATGAATAGCTTGCCATCCACCAGGAATCACAGACTTCCTGTGGAGCAGGATCCATTGTCTCAAAGTACAGCAGTCCAAGTACCAGCAAGTTGAAATAAGACATCGAGGCTCTGGGAGCCCTGCAGGAAAATGACTTATATCCTCCAGTGACTTACACCTCTGTGATTTCTGTCTGGACCCTGTTAACTGTGCTCTGACAAGTCTTGAGTCGCAGAAAACTGTCAGTCATCAAAAGCACTGCTGTTCCTGTGGCTGGAGCTGCTCTCCTTGACCATCACTCGGTACGAGATGCGCATGAAGGAGCCCATGAGCAGCACAACAAAGAGGATCAGGAGCAAGGACCAGACCCCCGGCTCAATCCCCTTGAGGAAGCTTGGGCTGTCCTGGGGGATGGTGTTGGTAAGACTCAGCAGGTACCCAAGAGTCCAGCCAGATGATCTGTCTCCCATCTATTGAAATTAAAAGGAGAGGTCAGAAGAGAAGGAGATGGCCTAGACCCCAGCTGTGTTTCTGTGCATGGGCCCAGGGCTTTGTATGTATTATCTGAGACTGATCCAAGGATTTGCCTTGAAATGAGGAGCTTTCTCTCTCTCAGTGCCCTGAGTACACCAAGAGGCCTTAATGGCACTTCCACCCACACCTCTGCCCATGGGCATGGGAGCTGCATTTAAGCTCTGGCCTGGGCAGCCCCTCTCTCCTGAGCTGTGCTGTAGGGGAGTGCTGTTCTCTGCTTACTGACTGGTTTTCCCAGTGGATCTTAAGTCTGCATTGTGGGTAGTTGTCTCTCTGGCCCTGGCTGAACCTCAGACTTATGTTTATGTTGCTTGCCTCTGTCTTTCCAGGCAGGGCTCCCTGGAGGCCCCGGACCTATCTCATTACCATGGCTTTCTCTGATGGTCACCATGTAGCCCTGCTCAGTGGGACCATGGCTGTGATTGCCAGTTTTGAAGAGGTCTGGGAACAGGCTTTTTTTTCTTTTGTGAAGGGAACGACTTGAATCAAATCCCCCTGTCCTTAGGGCCTCCAGATCCTGAAGCAATTTCAGACCTTATTAGAGATTAGGTTATCTTATTAGATATTAGGAAGAAATCCTTCCCTGTGAGGGTGGGCAGGCCCTGCCACAGGGTGCCCAGAGCAGCTGGGGCTGCCCCTGGATCCCTGGAAGTGTCCATGGTCAGGTTGGATGGGGCTTGGAGCCACCTGGGATAGTGGAAGGTGTCCCTGCCCATGGCAGGGGGTAGAATTAAATCATCTTTAAGTTTCCTTCCAATCCAAACGCAGTCTAGGATCCTGTGATTCTATAAGGAATTTATCACCCCTTGTGAGTATAAAGGTGGTTGCAAAAAGTAGGGAAGCACCTTTTGGCTCAGGAAATGTTATCAGCAGCTTGTCCTTAGCCTTAAGTGGAGATCAAGCTGTTCTTCCTTCCCTGTCAACACAGATTTCTAAAGATGGTGTTGATCCAGGTAAGTTTTTTGACCCATCTGTTTTTCAGTGGGGACAAGTGTCATCTCTAGCTCTCTAACACTGGTTTTCTTGTTTATCACAACTATGAATCCATTTTGCAAAACCATCCTGCTGGAGAAGCCCAGCTGGTTAGGGCTTGTCAGTGTGGGAACAGGCTGGCTGTACTGGGACCAGCCCTCCCTGGTAACTGGGAACACTGCTGCGGGAACTGACCTTCTGGAATGCAGTCCAAGCAGGCCAGTCAAAGTCAAGAGTGTATCCTGTTGTACTGAGATGGAAGATGAAGGCAGACTCAGTGCAGTAATTAACAAGTGTATCCAGGCTTGCTTGGGACTCTCTGATCAGCTGGTGCCATTTCCGAAAAAGAAAAATAGAAAAAAAAAAAGGAAAAAAAAAAAAAAAGAGGGGGAAATAAAAGAAGTAAATACTCAGTAGCTGAATTTCAGGTCTGCTATAATCTCTCCTGTCCTGTTCTGGGACTGACTGTGGGACTGGAGGAGGGGTTTGTGTCCTGTGCAGACTGAATCCACATTTCCTGCACTCCCTGGGCTGTGGGGTGGAAATCAGTGTCATCTTTTACTGCCTTTGATCCCGTCTTATTAAGCCAGATCCAAGAGCAGCAGGACTGACAGCCAGGTTGCCTTGCTGGTGAATTGCTTGGTAGGATTGATTCCCTGCTCTCTAATTAGGTTGAGCTAATGCTGCAGCCTTTCTCCCAACTGGAACTGGGATCTTTCTCCTCCTTCCCGAAGAGAATGCTTTAGGGAACTGCTTATGGGCTTTGCTGCCTCATTAACAAACCTTGGAGAAATTGTCCCATTTGAATGTTGCTGTGGATGCTCCATCAGTGTAAGTGCAAATGAGGGTGACCTCATAACCACCAACTGAGGAAAGAACCGACAAACTCCCCCTGGCTTGAGCTCTGTGGGCCCAGATGAAATGGGAACCCTGGAGTCTGGATGGATGTGTCCCTTGCACTGAAGGACAGAAGAATAACAGCAAGACCAAGGTGATGTACAGGAGTCAGTAGACAGCCTTCCTGTTTACTCCTTAAAATATAGTAAAAGGTATTTGTGGCTTTTCATTTAATTAGGTCCAGGTGTTACCAGCAGCAGCTGGGATTTGAGAGGAAAGAAAATAAGTGAAGCCTGTTTCCTCAAAGTAAAAAAAAAAAAAAAAAAGCAAATAAAAACCCCACAAAAAACCAAACCCCACATAATCCAGACAAATCTAAGTTTTCCTTGAGGGAGCCACTAACTTACAGCTCTGTCAGTCTGAGCCCTGAGGGCTTTTACAACACAACGTGCTTCCCACTCTCCCTGCACCCCCAGGTATTCCACAGTTACCTCTCTGACGGACATCCCACACAGCCTCCTGACAGCCTGGCCCAAGTCAGGAGAGGGTGCAGCTCCTCTCATGAAGTCCATGGCCTCAGAAACCACCTACAACAGCAGCAGAAATAATCATCAGGTAGGACTGTGCTCTGTGTCCTTGCACTGCACACCAGAAATTACCCCTGGCAAGTGAGGGGCAGTGGCTGTCCATTGCCAGGGTGCCCTTGGTGTGCAGGGCTGGGTCCAGTGCCTTGGAAGGGCTCAAAGGACACGAGCAGAGCTGTTGGTGTCTGGAGATGGAAACAGCTCTGTTCTCAGCCTGCATCCAGCAGCCTCCCTGGCTCCGCCTGGACAATAGACTGGTCATAGAATCAAAAAATCATATTGGTTGCAGAAGATGTCTAAATTCAAGTTCGACCATTAAGCCAGCACTGCCCAGCCCACCACTAAACAATGTCCCCAAGTGCCACATCTACAGAGCTTTTAAACCCCTGCAGGGGTGGGGACTCTACCCCTGCCCTGGGCAGCTGTGCCAGGGCTTGACAACCCTTTTGGTGAAGGAATTTTCCCTAAGATCCAATCAAAACCTCCCCTGGCCCAGCCTGTTCCCTCTCCTCCTGTCCCTGTCCCTGTTCCCTGGGAGCAGAGCCCGACCCCCCCGGCTGCCCCCTCCTGTCAGGGACTTGTGCAGAGCCACAAGGTCCCCCCTGAGCCTCCTTTGCTCCAGGCTGAGCCCCTTTCCCAGCTCCCTCAGCCGCTCCTGGTGCTTCAGCCCCTTCCCCAGCTCCATTCCCTTCCCTGGACATGCTCCAGCCCCTCAATGTCCTTGCAGTGTGGGGCCCAAAACTGAGCACAGTATTCATGGTGTGGTGTCACCAGTGCTGAGGACTGGGAGATGATCCCTATGCTCCTTGGCACCACGTCCATGGGAGACTCAGGAGCAGGGAGCTGGGGAAATGTCCGTAACTACCCTCCCTGGAAATGCACTCAGCTTGCCCTAGGATCGTGAGCTGCTCCTGGCTTAACAAGCCAATGACTTTGGACAATGAATCCAGGTTCTCAGATAGAAGAGGGCTTGTGGTGCAGCATGACCAGATGTTTGCTAAGGGAGGGGCAGAGGATCTCCAGCTTTACCACAGACTTGGTGTGGGAAGACCTGCTCAGCACACAAGTCCTGACTGTCCCATCCCTGCTGGCTCTGCGGAGCCCCAGAGCTGGTCTCAGAAGCAGACACTGAGGAGACATGGATGAAGAAAGCTCCACCACAGTCACTGTGGGAAGCCAGTGATCCACATTTGAACAGCTGTGTGGCAATGAGGGGGAGAGGGCAGGAGTGTCATGGTCTGGCTGCTCCCACTGTATTTATTAATGGTCAAACTGGTCCCAGTTCATGGGTTCCCCATACCAGTTGCTTACCCCAGTGTAAATGAGAACTCACCAGAAACCTGGTCTGGAGAGGCTTGAGAGCACTGCTGAGGGAATGCTTGAAGAAGCTGCAGGAAGAGGAAGAGTTGAGCAGGCTTTGCACGAGTCTCACACAGGCAGTGGGGTTGCTGGAGCCCGTGATGTTGAAGACCTCCTTGGGGCCAGGGATGTCCCATGTGTCATCACTGGCAGCACAAGGCCCAGCATGCACTGATTGCCACTGCACTTCCCGGGAGTAGCTGAGGGGCCAGCAGGGATTGGACATGGTTTTAGCACTTCTCTGATCCTGGAGACAGAATAAAACAAGGACAGAGGCAGCAAGAGAGGACATTGGCATCCCAGGGCTTCACACAGGAAGACAGAATGTAACATGGTTAGGAACAGCTTTCCCCAAGCACCACAATGCTGAGATCAAGCAGGGAGGCTGTGAAAGCTTTGCCAAATCTTACGGCATTGGGTCAACTACGAGGCCCAGCCAGGTCCCAGCTCCTGCTGAGCTTGGGGCCAGTGCAGCGACTGGACCTGCTGTGGGAGGTGATGAGTCCCAGCCCTACCCACCCTCCCTTAGAGCACAAATACAGTATCATGCATCCTGTACTCTTTCTAGTTGCTGTTCTGATCTGCCTTCCAAACGGTTCAACCCCACAAGAATCAGTGTTTCTTATCTCTAGAAATTTCCCTATATAATTGTGGTGAAGCTGGTGTCCAATGTGGGACATTCAGGTCTCAAATAAGGGCAGGGGGGCTTTACAGGGAGGAAGGTAGATGGGCAGGGAGAAGTTAAGTCCTGAAAAAACATAGTTTTGATGAAGACTAAGGTGATTCTTGAGTTTGTACCATCTTACACCACTCTTTTCTTCCCCCCCCATTTCCCAAGTGAAATAAAGTTTGGAAGAACTGAAATACCCGCATGTTTTCAAAATGAAATACTGCTCTTTTAAAGATGCTTCAGGGTTAAAGTCAGCAAAGGAAATACCCCAAATGGAAGGCCCCAACTGGTTCCTGGGTGCTCCCATTCCAGGATGGAGGAGCAGTTCCTAGGAGCCAAGGCAAGCCTTGCCTCTCCTCACCCTGAAGGTGATGTTGACACCTCTGGAGAGCAGTTTTGTGCATGTGTGTACTAAGCAGGAGTCAAATAGAACCTGTAAGTAGGAAAACCTTGAATGGGTGCCTGTGTGTCTGCTTGGAGAGAGAGAATGTTTTACAAATGCACTGGGTTTTTCTAATATATGCAAACAGGAGCATTGACTTTAAAGTGATTGACATTTTGCCCATTAGCACACCTTGTGCAGCTGTCATTTAGTGATGTTGTGCCCAGGAGCTTTGCAGGTGCCCGTGGCAGACACTCACCTGGATGAGCACGGAGAGCAGCCTGCTGCGGAGCTGCTCCGTGCCGTGGCAGGGGCACTGGCGGGTGTGCAGCCTGTGTGTCTGCCCATAGAGCTGCAGCCTCACCCCCTCCTTTGGGGCCTGCTTCTCTTCTTCCAGCTCGGAAGTGAGCTGTGCTGAGGCTCCTCCCATGGACAGGACTCCTGACATCCCCTTTCCAGAGGGGACCAATTGTCCTCGCCAGTCGTACTGACCCAAAAAGAACAAGAGAGGTCAGACCTTGAGACTTCTCCATCTCAGTCACAGCCAGGTGCCAGCATTAGTGCAGAGAGAAAGCAGCTCCATGGTGCCCCACTGCCCAACTCTTTTTTGCCCACAGGACACGAGGATGCTGAACCAGTGGCTTTGGAGGGAACAGAGGAGCCATTGTACAGGCACTGCCACCTGCACAGAGCCTTCCCACAGTCCGTGGGGGCAAACAGGGCTCCCCAGCCTGGATGGCCAAACCAGGCAGTGTCTCAGCAGGCAGGAGCAGGGGAGAGCGGGGAGGGTGGTGGGGAATGGCAGGGACGTTTCCAAGAGGGCAGATAAGGGTTTCAAGTGCAGCCTTGATGCTAAAGTGATCCTTCTGTCAGAAGAACCCTGTGGCCTCATCTCCTGCAGTCTTGCAGAACTGACTTTGGCAATGCTGAAGTTGGCAGCATAGGCAGGGGAGTTTACATGGGGTGAACACTCTGTGCCTGGCCGGGGGAGGCCGTACTGCTGTCAATGGGTCTGGCAATTCCCTAACCAGTGTGTGCTTGCTGCTGGCTATCAGAGCTGCTTTTCACACCCCTGATGAGGGGTAACTCAGTCTAACCCACCTTTCTCTTGCCCTCTGAGTTCTTTTTGAGACCCTTTGGCTTGAGAAGTGATGGGTGAAACACAAAAAACTAAAACTTTTTTTTTTGTTGTTTAGCAAGTGCCTTCTAAATACAGACCAGGCCTCCCTGGTGTCTGACTGAGAGGAAATGAGATGGGCTTTTACTTTGGCAGCAACAGAATCTGCTTCTCTACTGTTCACAAGATACCCCATGGGACAGCTGGACTCCAGTGGCAATCCCACAGCACTCCAGAGACAGCAGCAACACCTCACCTCAACCAGCTGGTGTTGGATCTAAGCTGCCTCCTCTGGAAGACAGTGGAAGTTGTGCTGAAGAACTGTTTAAAGTACAGGGGTTTACCCATCCCTCCATGTGTTTCTGTGGCTCTCTGTTAACAGCAGCTGCTCAGCCCAGCTCTGTGTGCCCCAGGGAGAATCATCCTTTACCTTGAAGAAGTTCTCCAAGACGTAGTTAACAGCAACCCAGTTGAATGCTTCCTCCTCTGGGCTGGACAGGATTTGTGCCCCTTGAAAGTTGAAGGGGGACGACTTCAGGGTCCCAGTCAGAGCTGCAAGGAGACCGTCAGAGAGGATGGGATGGGTGAGGCTAAACACAAAAGAAAAAGAAGGCACATTTGATGTTACAGGACCCTGCCAGGAGCAGCCTGCAGTGGGGGCACACTGCAGGGCTTCTGCTGTGCTCCCCGCTTCGGGCAGTAGCCCAGAGACACAGTGACAATTCCACTCCTGCTGCTGCTTCCCTCTCCCCTTGCATGGCACTAGAGGCAAGAACAGCAGAGGGATGATTTGAACAATTGTGCCACCATTTAAGAATTTGGGACCTTAGTACCCTCTGTCACTGAGGAAATCCTCTGGCCTCATCCAACTGGTCTGGTCCCCTCCAGACCTTACTTTTCTCCAGTGCCTAAAAGGAGATAATGCAGTGACTGAGAACAGGGTCCACAAAAGCATGTGTGATAAGGTGAACCTTCCCACCACCATTTCCCATTTGCTGACAAGAAACACCCCTGCAAGCCCATGTGGGCTGTCACACAAACTGAAAACACTTGAGCTTCCAGACTGATGGGTGTTTTCTCAAGCGCTAATTGTGAAATTGTAATTGTGAAGGAGATGCTACCCAGCCTGGCAGCAGCTGCAGGACTCTCATCTTCATGGCTGCCTGGGGGACAGGATGGAGACACAGCCAAGCCATTCTCCTCTCTTCAGGGCCTGAGGAAGGTTTACCTGACTAGCAGATTAGGGATGGCTCACACTGCAGAGCAGACAGGGTGAGATGCCTGCAGAATGATCCCGTGATGTGTGCTGATCTCTGGGTGTGGGTTTGCAACATTCACTCACTTCAGCTGCCTCATGCTGGTGGTGGCTCCCAAGTACAGGGGGGTTTGGCTGTGCTGCTCTGCTGGGATCTCGTTCTGGGCCCAGTTCAAACACGGCTCCAAGCTCTTCCCAGCTTTCTGAGGAGAATCTGAGTAGCTGGAGACTCCTGGACCTGAGGACCATGGAACAGAATGGAATTTTAAGGGAAGTTATGGGAGAACTGTGAGAGCTGTTACCCCAGAGATTGCTATCCTAGGACACAGCTGAGACTGGCAAAGATGGAATGAAGGAGTTTGCACTAAGACTACCCTAGCTCTGCAGCTGAGACATCTATCCCAGCCACACGACTGCTGCAGCAGCTGAGGCTGTCTCAGCCCACAGAGGAAAAAATGTGTTTAGTTGCTCTAAAGATAATCAAAAGGACACACAGAGACTGATGTGTCACCTCTCTCCTCCAGTCACCAAGCCCCTGCCAGCAAGCAAGACACCCCTGCTCTAGAGGAAGCCAGTGTGCTCTGCAGAGGGAAGCTGTGTGCCAGCCTTGACTCATTTTTCCATCAAGTCAGTGGGGTCTTAAATGTTGGTTTTGAACCAGGAAGAGCCTCCCTTCCCCATCCTCCTGACTCCCTCAGCACGTGCTTTGCTGTCTGGGGCCCTGTGCAGGGCTGAGCTGCAGCTTTCCTGCAGCCCCTGCAGGGCTGTGGCTGTGCTGCCATGCAGACAGGGCTGCTCACACCTGGCCTCTTGTGCTGCTCACAGAGCTGCTGCTGAATGACCCCAGCCACTGAACAAGGGACACGTACAAGGTTTCAGGGAGCCCTTCTTGCATCTTCTGTGTGTGATTTGTGTTGTTTACAGCCTGCAAGGGCACAAAGCCTGTTCCCTGCTTGCTGTGCAGCTGCCCTCCCACAGCATGCTGCTGCTGAGGGCTCAGTCCTTCCCAGCATCCCGCTATAATCAGGCTTTAACATCAAAGCAAGATTAGGAGATAGGGAAGGAAAACCCCATCATTAATGTATGTAACCCTCTCAGCTGGTATTGGTAACGCCAAACGTATTCAAATTCATGACGAAAATCCTAAAATTCTCTGAAATGTGATACCTAAAGGCAAGCTGGACTCATGCTTGTGCTGTCAAATGCCACATAGGGGATTGGAGTCTTTGCAGCTCTGTTGTCCTGGAGCTACCCCACTCACTGCCCAGGGCATGGTCAGGAGGAAGCAGAAGATACCAGGAATCTGCAGTCAGCTTTGTCTCCATGGCTGCTCCTGGGTAAGAAGCTCCAGCAACCTTGGCTCTGCCACTGATCCATGTGGACATCAGGACCAGCCCCATCCTCTCTGTGTGCTTCCCTGCCTGCAGCAGCCCCAAAATCCTGTTACTGCTAAGTACCTGATGTCCAGCTGTGTGTGGCTAAATCTGCCCAGTAGAGAAGAGCCATGCTGAAAATAAGCACCTTGTGCCTCACTATTTCAGTGCACAGCTGGGCGGTGCAGGAGCCAAGAAATTTGTGGCCCTGATCCATGCACAGGTCTCTGTTTTTCCATCCATCCCATGCCAGTCCCACAGAGCACTGAGCAGGAATTGGGCACCTTACCTTGCACAGGACAGGAACTGCATCCTCTGATCACCCCGGTCTTGTTTGCCTTGGTGGTTGTCCACTGGTAGATGAACAGGATGGTGCGGGATGGGCCAGCATCCAGAACAATGCCATACTGGAAAAAACCCAGAACATTCTACTGAAAACCACCACTGAATGCAAGCTGATTGATGCTGCAGGGTCACCCAGCATACACAGCAATTCTGGGTGACCCCTGGGCCTGCACTGCAGTATTTGAGTTTGCCTGTTACATTCAAAGAGCAGGTGAAGCCAGAAGATGAAGAGGATTTGCAGGGAACCATCTGCATTTCTGAATATACATGAGGAACAGCAGGAGTGGAGAAATGCCCAGAAATACATCAGCCCTACAGAGGCATGTGCTGGAGCTGCTCCTGAAACCAGGCAGAGGGCTTCCCCTGAGAGCTGAGCCACCTGGAGCTCAGGAAAAACAGGTCCTAAAGCAGTGGGAGATGGCACTATACGAGTTCTCCACTGATTCTGGGACTCAAGCTGCTGCTGATTGGTTTGTCAGGCTTTTGTGCAGGAATTGGAGGGCTGCAGCTCGCTTCTCCCGAGGAAGCCAGGAGTCCTGTGTCTCTTTGATGTCCCACTGCAGTGACGGTGTGAGACAGGCTGGGTTTGCCCTGATACGTGCAGAGCTGTGAGAGCTGCAGCAACCAGCACAGACAACACAGCAGCCCCTCAGAGACAGAGATGGTGTCTTGGCTGGAAGAGCAGCAGCAGTGAACATGACCAGCTCAGCCCCTTATCCCCTGACAGCTCTGCTATTGCCCAGGTCAAGGGCTCTCTGTCTCTTTGTTTGTCTCTTTCCTGCTGCCTGAGCCTTGCTGCT
>NW_008239284.1:965779-968805 GCF_000691975.1 Corvus brachyrhynchos
ACTGAGCCTGGCTCCTCCCAGTAGAGGAGGGTGAGCAAGTGGAGGCCACTGGACTACCCTACAGCACAGCTCTGGATGTACCCACATCCAAAATAGCTCCAGAGCTAGCCTAGGGCTCCTCTTCCCCCTATTACATGACCCCAGTTTGGGACATCTCCTACACAGACAGGAAGGAAACTCATGAACTCCATGGTAGCGTGTGGTCAAAGCTATATCTCACACACACACACACAGAGCTGTAACTGAGTGGGAGGAGAAACCTCCTGAGAGGTTGATATTAATGCCACCAGAAGGGTTTCAGCACCAGGCAGAGCTGGCTGCAGCCTCTGAGCGAGGCAGGCTGCCTGCTGCCCTCCTGGAACTCCCAGTTGCACCAGTCCTGGCACCCCAGCCAGGGGCTGGTGGAGCTGGGCTGGAGCAGAAATGCGGAAGGAGGATGGAGCTCCCTGCCCGAGCCTGCTGGCAGCCTCCCACACCAGTGACAGCTCGGATTTCTAGCAGGGACACGTCGGCTGCCGCAGAAGAGGAAGAAAGGAATGGCATTGGAAGAGAAATGTGGATTTTTTTCCTCCTTCAGAAAATGAGAGGCTGCTGCTGAGAGCACAAGGGAGAAGGGGAGGGATCACCACATTTGTGCCCAACACCAGGAAAGGACAGAATGCAGAGCAATAAGGGGGTTTTTAATCCAATTTCGTGTCTGAGAGGAACGTGGAGGAGGGGTGCTATCTCTAAACACACAGGATAACCTGTTGGGTTAAACCATGGTGTGCCACTGAGCTCACCTCAGCAATGGGAGCATCAAGAGACAGAGCAGGTGGGCATTAACCCCCCCAGACCTGACCCAGCTGTGAGGAGCATGCTGGCTCTTTGAGTGAAATCACGATAGGACCAAAGAGGAGAAGGCATGAAGGACATTTTTTTAAAGACAGAAGCAGCAGTTCAGGGGCACATTCCTACTGACTTTCGAGAGGAGCCTGCACTGACGCCACTGGTGCCTTGCTGCTCTGGGGCAGCTCCTGACATGGGCTGCCTCCCCTCAGCCTGCCCTGAGCATCTCCATTGATCCATGGACCATATCCAGCCTGTATTCCCTGACCAACCAAAGGGGTCAGCTTGTTTCTGGCTTGAAAAGCTACAGCATGTTGAAAGATGCCAACCTGTCCTGACAGCCTTGTTCCAGTCCCCTCCTCGGTTTCTAAGTAGCTCAGTAATAAAGTGAATGTCAAAAGCAACAAACCAGCCCAGTTTAACTGCCTGTCTCACCCCTCGAGAGCCCTTACCTTGGTCCTGAGAGGGGCCATGGGCACATCTTTGGTGGAGACACAGAGCAGCACGATGCCCGTCAGTCCCGCTACGATCACCAGCCAGGGGGGAAGCAGCTCACGCCAAGACATGAAGAACTTTCTCCTTTCACCAAAGAGGAAGCAGTGGAGCAGCAAACTGATACCGGCTGCTTTAACAACCTTTAAAAAGAGCAGAAAGGCGTGGCCGGGGCCAGGCTCTGACTTCAGCCCAGCCCCAAGCCACAGGGACCACAAGGAGCGTGGGCCCGGCTGCGATGCGTCAGGCAGCGCTCCCTTGCATCGCTGCTGTCCATAAATAACAGCAGAGCTCCGTGCCCGTCCCAGTGCGAGCTTTGCAAGGGCACCGCTGCAACCTCGAAACCGCCCCAGGCAACGGGGCTGAGGTAAACAGAAATGTGGGGTTAACTCAGCTGTGTAATAAGCAGAAAGCAGGCAAAACTCATCCCTTTGGTATTTCACGTCTGGCAGTGTGAGCTTCCAGATTAGAAGTGGGGAAACTCCTTGTCACTGGATTTAACTTTATCTCTGAGGGCTCCAGGGTGGACCTGGGGTGCTTCCCCTCAGGTCCATTGGGGTGGGGAAGAGGACAGACACCCTGTCTGGTTCTTCCAACTGTACCTGACTCCTTGGCCACTTTCAGGTGGCACCTGGGACACAGAAACATCTGCATGTTTGGGTTTCCACCTGCAGAGACTCCGGCTGGTTTGGCCCTTGCTGTGGGTAGGGGACTGCAGGGGCTGCTCTGTGTGTCAGCCTTCTGAGGGATCTGAACCCCCCTTCCTGACAGCCTCCCTGCGGAAAATAACCAAGGCTCAGACTTTATGAAACACATGCTGCTTTCTCCTGACAGTGCCACAAAGCCCCATGCCTGAAAACGGAAATTCGGAACAAAACTGTGCACAACTGGCTGATTGCTCGTGTCCACAGACTGGTGATGGATCTGAAGATCAAACCAGGAATAGGGAACAGCCACTTCTCTGTTTTTGGTGGTATTTCCTCTTTTCATTGCTCTCTGCCTGTGATCAGCCAGGAGGGAAGCCTCAGAAACCCCCAGGAACCCCAACTTCTGCTGCTCTGACACCCCCTGCTAATGTAATTAATTAATGTAATTAATGCTGTTGGCTAGAGCATGGAAACATAGAATCACAGAATCTCCTGAGTTGGAAGTGACCCACAAGGATCATCCAGTCCAATCCCACGCCCTGCACAGGACACTCCCAACAGTCCCAGCATGTGGGAGCTCCTGGAGCAGGTCCTGTGGAGATCTATTAAGTAGGTCAAGGTTCTGGAACATCTTTCTTGCGAGGAAAGGCTGAGAGAGCTGGGCCTGTTCAACCTTGAGCAGAGACAGCTGAGAGGGGACCTCATCAATGTGTATGAGTGTCTAAAGGGTGGGTGTCAGAGCGTGGACCAGGCTCTGCTCAGCGGTGCCCAGCAGTGGGACAAGAGGCAGAAACTGATACCCAGGAAGCTCCACCTGAACATGGGGAAGAATTTCTTTCTTGTGTGGGTCACCAAGCACTAAACAGGCAGCCTAGAGAGTCTCCCTCACTGGAGATATTCCAGAAGCATCAGGACAATCCTGTGCCCTGCGCTCTGGGATGACCGTGCTTGGCAAGGAAGGCGGGACCAGATGACCCGCTCTGGTCCCTTTCAGCCCGAACCATTCCGTCATTCTGTGATTCCATGTGCGTGAGAGCGCTGTCCAAAGGCTCTTTGAGC
>NW_008239284.1:968978-970477 GCF_000691975.1 Corvus brachyrhynchos
GGGAGCGGGGTCAGGATCGGGATCAGGATCAGGATCGGGAGCGGGAGCTGAGCCGGGAAGCGGCCCCGCGGACCCGGCGAGGCCGAGATGTACGCGGGGCTGCAGGAGCTGGGAGTGGCCAATGGCGAGGACCTCAAGGAGACCCTCAAGAACTGCACGGAGCCGCTGAAGGCCATCGAGCAGTTCCAGGTGCGTTGGGCGCCGCGGAGGTGCCGTGTGGGGCCGGGCTGTGCGGGGACAGGGAGCACGGGACGGTCCCCAGTGTTGTCTGGGGGTTTTCCTCGCTTCTTTTGTTATCCCGAGTGCCGTTCTCAGTCCTCGCTGCGGTTCGTGTTGCAGACGGAGAACGGGGTGCTGCTGCCCTCGCTGCAGTATGCCCTGCCCTTCCTGGACCTGCACGGCACCCCCCGGCTCGAGTTCCACCAGTCCGTGTTCGATGAGCTGCGGGAGAAGCTGCTGGAGAGGGTCTCTGCCATCGCCTTGGAGGGGAAGGTCGAGGAGAGGTTTGTCAGCAGTCTTGTTTGTTCCTTAGAGTAAGCTGGGAGTTCTGCGTGAAAATACAGTGGATGGGTGACTTCTGTAAAGGAGAGTTGTGTTCCTCAGGCGCTGAGTTGCAGTGGCTTTGAAGTGAGCCACTTTGTTCCTTCACTGCTCCATGGTACTTAATTTGGTGCTTTTCCATGTTTTCAGATACAAGAAGCTGGAAGATCTGCTAGAGAAGAGCTTTTCCCTGGTCAAGATGCCCTCCATACAGCCCGTGGTCATGTGTGTCATGAAGCACTTGCCCAAGGTAGGACCACTGCACTGGTTGTGCTGGTGTGACATGGTGTGTCACTGCTGTGGCATCTCTGCTGTGGCTCTGGCAGGTGGACTCTGCTCCTTCTGCAGGTGTGTTATTCAGTGTTGGGGACTGACTGAAGGTTTAGTACATTCTTGTATCTGCTAATAACTCAGTGGACTAATGCAAAAAGCATTTTATATTTTCAAAATCAGATGAGACTATTTCCCTATTTTCTTCAATCCATGCAGCTTCCTAAAAAGTCAAGTTCACTGACAGCTGAATGTGTGGATTGCAGGTCCCTGAGAAGAAGCTGAAGCTGGTGATGGCTGATAAGGACCTGTACAAGGCCTGTGCTGTGGAGGTGAAGAGACAGATCTGGCAGGACAACCAGGCTCTCTTTGGGGATGAGGTGTCACCCCTGCTGAAGCAATACATCCTGGAGAAGGAGAACATTCTCTTCAGCAATGATATTTCCTTCCTGCAAAATTTCTTCAGTCCATCTCCCAAAACGAGGCGTCAAGGAGAGGTAAGGACAAGGGAACCCTCACATCGTGCTGGTGAGGGGAATTGATCAGCTTTCAGTCAACCATCACATAACAGGGGCTGTTTTCCCCTGCCCACCTTTGCTGCTGAAGTTGTTCAGCTGGACAAATGCAAGAAACACCAGGCCATTTTCTTCTACACATCTTCATGAAAGCAGCAGGCATTATTTTAGCCG
>NW_008239284.1:970491-977664 GCF_000691975.1 Corvus brachyrhynchos
TTCTAAGGTGGTTTTGGCCTTCAAAAAAAAAAAAAAAAAAGCAAGGCCAGATTTTTTTCTCTGTTGTTCAGTCTGGCTTTAATACACTTCAGCTGTTCAGCTCTATCACATCAGTTTGAATATGTTAATATGTTAAATTTCTTTTCTTGGGACCTTTTTTAGTGGACATAGCTCAACTGAAGTTGCTTTTTTTTTTTTGTGAAAATGGAGAAGGACATGGAAAGCTGTAGTTAATTGGCATCCAGAAAAGTCCCTCTTTGAATTAAATTAACTATAAGGCAGTGTAAAGCCATAATTTAAGAGAGGGCAGCACATCTGTTACATGAGGGATTGTTTTAGGCCTGTTTTGCTTTCAAAATAATTGGGTGTAAATGCCCTGGTGCAATTTACTCCAGGTTTGCACTGTAGAGTTGTGCACCAGCCCCAGCTGGGCACTCAGCCTCACACGTCCACTCGGTCACTCCCCCTGAGGGGGTGGGGGGAGAATCAGAAGGGTAAAAGACAGGAACTTGTGGGTTGAGATAAAAACCTGTTGTGGCTGTTGAAGGTTTGGTAAATGTCTCTCGGACAAATGCTACTGGAAGCCTTGGAGTAAACAGTTCCTTTTCAGGACCTCATGTCCCTGCAGATGCTTCAGTCTTGGTAAATCACGTAACAGAATTAATTTTAATTTTGTGTGTGTGTGAAATGAGAGCATCTCTTGGTGCTGAGCCCACATCTCTTCCACCCTGAGCTCAGGTGGTGCAGAAGCTGACCCAGATGATTGGGAAGAACGTGAAGCTCTATGATATGGTGCTGCAGTTCCTGAGGACGTTGTTCCTTCGCACCAGGAATGTCCATTACTGCACGCTGAGGGCAGAGCTCCTCATGTCACTGCATGACCTGGAGATCAGTGAGATCTGCACTGTTGACCCCTGTCACAAGGTACCAATCATGTGGGACAGATGGGGGTATTTATGGAGAGTTTTCTGGAAAAAGCCCAGAGAAGATGAGTCCTTCCTGTAAAGAGAATTCAGACCTTGAACCTAAATGTCATCTTATATTCCTTGGACCTTCAGGTGAAAATTTCATCTTGGTTAAGCAGTAGTTTGCTTTCATTTCATAACCCATGAATCATTCAAATTTAGGGAACTTTGGCAGTGTTAAAAGCAAGGTCTAATCCGACATCTAATCTGTGTAGATGCTGCAGAAATAATAAAAACCATCAGCTTGCCCCAGGTTCTTACTCCAGGCTTCCCTCCCAGTTGTGGATATGCTCCATCTGTCAGTAAATTCTGTGTGTAACAGTGAATACTTTGGATATTGAATTATAAGGACACATGAAACTATTCAAGTATTGGGAGGTGACAGATGTGTTAATGTCATAGCAGGATCTTGTCACTGGCCCCTTGTTCATGGTAGCATCGCTCTGACCTGGAACAAGGCTTTTCTCTGAAAAAGCCTTGTGTATTATGCTTAAAAAATAGTTTACTAATACAGCTCTAGAGCAGAAGCACTTCCACTGTCAATATCCCCTTATTTAGAGAGTGGGAGTGCTATTGCAATGGCCAAAATAAACCAAATTTGTATTTCTAAGTGATGCTGCTTCTTTCTCAGTCTCCTACTTGTGTAAATCCACAGGTGTGCAGGGCAGTGGTGGATTGAATAAATGCCTGCTCCTTAGTTCCCAGGGAATGCCTTTCCTGGGAGGGCAGAAAGTGACCCCAGGTTAACTTCCCTGGGCATTCCTGACCTCCTTTTGGGATATTGGCATTTCTGAGCCCTGTGTTTGTGACCAGTGTGGTACCATGCCTAAGTGCATTAATGAAGCATCTTAATTCCAGATATTGGGGAGTCATTCTGAGCCTGTTTTCTCTGCCATCACGTGTTTTATTGCTGGTTTAATGGGTTCATAAAGCTCCCTCCATTTGGTGACAGTTCACCTGGTGCCTCGACGCCTGCATTCGGGAGAAGTTCGTGGACAACAAGAGAGCTCGGGAATTGCAAGGATTCCTGGATGGAGTGAAGAAAGGACAAGAACAGGTGTTGGGGTAAGGCACTTGGGCTGTTCATTGGGAAAGTGAAAGTGGGTTCCTGGCACTCTCAACGTCTGACAGGTGCTGAAGGTGTTAATTTTTCCCTAAAGCCAGCAAACCTCCAGCAGCCCCTCTGTGCAGTCACATCCCAAACATCCCCCAGTGCCCTGGGGCACAGCCAAGCACATCCTGGTGGCAGAGCTTGCACTGCTTCACTTGCCACTCTTGAGTCTCCCCTGTGGCCTCATAACAAAATTCAAGAGCCTTTGTTAGGGAGTCAGAATAACTTATTATGAATGTCTTGTCTGGCTTTAAACCCAGAGAAAATGGGCTGGTGGTGTTTGTCAGTTAAAGTACTCCATTAGCTCCAAATGACACCCCTGCTGTGATCTGCCACACTTACTTTTCTGGAAGGTGCCCTCACAGTATTTTATTTAGCTGGTACTTTCAGATTTTGTCCATTGGTATTTTAAACTATTTGAGAATCACTTTTACCTGTTGTTTTTCCAAGGCCTCTGAGACTTTTCTGTCCTCAGCACTCTGGAGATGGTCAAAACCTGCCAGGTTAAAATGCTGGGGCCACCAGAGCTCCACTGCCTGTGGGCTGTGTCCCAGCAGGGCTTCAGCTGGCTGTGTGCTTGATCTCAGTGCAGAAGGCTCTCAGCAATTGTTTTTGTGCTCCTCCAAGTCAAAACCAGCCATGGATGTTATTTCTTTGCAAGGCAGGAGAAGGTTCATCAGGTGCACACAGCTGGGTATGGATCTGTACAATGGGGTTGTTGGTTATGTGTGACAAGTGTTGATTTTTACTTCTTCTCAGGGACTTATCAATGATCCTGTGTGATCCCTTTGCCATCAACACCTTAGCCCTGAGCACCATAAGGCACCTGCAAGACCTCGTTGGGCAGGACACCTTACCCAGGGTAAGCACTGCAGCTTGTGTGCCTAACCTGAACTGTGGTCTTGGCTGACTGGCAGCCATCAGGGAAGGACTGACGCTGTCCAAGTCTCCTTAAGTTCCCAGATAATCAGTTGGAATAAGGGAAACATGATTCCTGTGCATTTGCAGAGCTCTGCAGGAGCTGTTTGGACATGGGCATTTTGGAACTCTCCAAACTGACTGTAAATTCTTTGCATGGCTCATTCTGCCCTGGCAGCTGTGCAAATACAGAATAATGTGTAGAATCTGTGCCTCCCTGCTTTGTCCTTCCATCAGTTTGTCTGACAGCAGCACCTTTCTCCTGCCACAGTGAGTGCCGTGGGTTTGTTTGCACTGTTCTGGTCTGGTGGCTGAGCTAAAACACAGTTCCTGCAAGTGGAGTCTGCAGGAGGTGCTGAAGTGTTAAAGAAGGGCACCTTGACAGGTGTCTGAACAACGGGAGCCATTGCTGGGTTTATCCCTGAGTCGTTAAATGTTATTGTTGCATGGAATAACTTCCTTGTGACAGTTTAAGACTGAAAATCGTTTGGGTTTCGGGACACAATACAAACAAAAAAACCCATTGGCATTCTTACACACCCTTTCTCCTCCTTTCCTCTGCTGAGATGACTTGGTTTGTCCTGTCACACGATATATTTTAGTGCACTAATTGGGCTGGACACATTTTAAAAAGATGTGCTCAGATGACTGCAAACTTCCTGGTGCATTTTAAATTTACAACCCCCCACAAACCCTCAGGTGTGTCAGTTATTCGATGCCCATTTGAGGATCAGTTTTCAATTAACTTGAAGAACTGAATGCCTTAAGCAGTGTTGGTTAAAGCTGCTAATCCAGAACAGCTTTGAATATAAACCACTACTTCCAAATAAATATCTCATGTGGAAGATCAAAATAGCTGTTTCTCTTCTCCCCTTAAAATTCGAGGAAAGCCCAGATCTGCTGCTGCTCCTTAGGATGCTGTCTTTGGGACAGGGGGCCTGGGACATGATTGACAGCCAAGTCTTCAAGGAACCAAAAATGGTGAGCCCTTTTGATGTTTAGAATTTTAACACAATGAATCAAATTTAGACTTGTTTATTATTTTATTGCATTCCTGATTTAACATTTGTTCTCCAAATGTCTCATCAGAGCTTTCTTGGGAACAAACCAGTGGTGACAGAGCAGTGGATATGCTGCGAGCTTCCTTTACCTGCTTTTTTATTTCCATGGTCCTTACTGTTCTAAAATCAGCCTGTACCTCTGTTAGATACTGCACTGGTTCTCATTGCTCTCTCATTTTTCCTGGAGTCTTGTACACAACCGGTGGGTTCGTGGAACACGTCTTGCATGAGGAAAGCAGGATTTCCAGGACTGGTCTAAAACTCTGGTAGCAGTTTAGAAGCTTTTCATTGACAAGAAAAATGGTTTTTCCCTTCCAGCTCTCTGTTACAGCAGTTTTGTGTAGTGCCACATTTGACTGGAATCTTTTCCATGCTTTGGAAATCCTTTCCCAGTGTGACAGGAATCTCTGGTGGAGTTCAGCTGAGAGCATGAGGGCCAACCCTGGTGTTGCACAGCAGGGCTGTTCCTCAGGAGGAATTTGCTGTTTCTGTTCTGAACTATAAAGCAGTAAATGTTTACCTAGGGGGACAAAATACATCTATTCCTGGCTGCTGGCACATTGAAATTCACCACAGGGAGGGTGTGCATTAACACTGGAACTGCAGCAGTGAGAGTGACCAGTAATTCTGAAGGTACTGCTGTGATTTGCGTTCTCTCATGAACTCTAAGGAAAAATGCTGAGTTTCTTTCCAAAGGGAGTCTCTGAATCTGTCTTTAAAATCTGATTTATTTGTGGTTGTGTTACCACAAATAAGCCTGGGCCATGCTGGGAGTCTGTAATTGTTGATATCAGCAGTTTGATGTCATCCTGAACACATCTCGTGGCTGCAGCAGTGCTGGGAAGGGCCTCTCAGAAGAATTGCTGCATAATTGTCCAAAGAAGGGGGTTGAGCAGGAGTATTTCTGTAGTGAGATGAAGCAGAGTTTTCCTAATTACCATGGAACATGTGGAAGTGAATTATTCAAGAATTTTGGCTGGAACTGGATGTCTGTGCGCTGGTTTTCCTCAGTGTGGGGTGAGGCTCCTCACACTGCCTGGCTTTTGTTAGAGCACTTCGGCACCATTAGGTGGCATGAAGTGATTAATGATGGCTTTGTTCTCTTCCCTCTGTCTTTCCCTCCCTCCAAGGAAGCTGAGCTGATCACCAGGTTCCTGCCCCTGCTGATGTCCTTTGTGGTGGATGACCACACCTTCACTGTGGATCAGAAGCTGCCTTCGGAGGAGAAGGGACCAATCCCCTACCCCAGCACCATTCCCGAGGCTTTCACCAAGTAGGTACCTGACACCAAAGCAGCAGGGAGCCAGCCAGAACTGACAGGGAAAAACTGCCTGTGCTAAAGGAAAGGCTTCCTGGGATGAGATTCAGTGCTAATTCATCAAGTCGGAACTTTCCCTTTAACAAAACAGCTTTCCATTGTGCTTCCTCAAATAAAATTCATCTACATAAAGTAATATTTCCATAATAGCCATGCTCTCATTCAATATGAGAGTATTTGGTGTCTCTGTTCAGCTTCCCAAGTTTTGGGAAGCTGAGTTTTGGGTGATTTTGGGTGCAGCACACTGGACCGTGCTGAATGCCCATGCTGAAGAGCACTATTTGAAATCATAAAGTTGGCATTTTTGGCACCCCCACTCTTTCTCGATTGAGAACCTGTCACTCCAGGGATGTCAGAAAGATAATTAGAACCTCTGTGTGCTCTGCTGTGTTCAAATCTTCCACTAACTTCCAGCACAGTTCTTCTCTGTGTGCCAGAATCTGGGATACTGTAGTTGTACTCTCCTCTATGACAATGTTGGTATTTGACTTTGGGAGACTAACACAGCACTGGACTTTGTATAGTTTTTGAGTATTTGGGCTCCTTCTAGAGCCCATTTTGAATAGCACTTTTATAATGAATACATTATAAATATTCTTTGTTAAATCCAGCTGTGTGCTGAATGTTCAGTGTTTCTGGAGCGTGGTGGTGAACATAGGGGGGATGATCCATCTGCTCACTCACTGAGTAGCTGCTCTTCAGTGGGTTTGAGGTTAGCCACTGCTGTACCTACTTGATAACTATTCCAAAATTACTTTAAATCTCTTCAATAAAAGATCTAAAATTTTAAATAATCTGTTTTAGCTTTATCAGTGAATAAACTTTGCTTGTGCCGTAACAGGTTCCTGCAGGAGAACAGAATAGCCTGTGAGATTGGGCTGTATTACATCCTTCACATCACCAAACAGAGGAACAAGAATGCTTTCCTTAGGCTCCTGCCAGCACTAGGTAAGTTTTTGTCTCATCTTCTGTTCTTTGCCTTGTATTGGACACCCAGGAGGCCACTAAACCTGGAGTGAAAGGGATGTCAGAGCCAGGGACATAATGTTCTGCCTTTGGCTCTTCTGGTGACTTAGCTGTGAGTCCTTGTAGGAGTGTGTGGGTTTGGCTGCAATTTTCTGCTGATCTGAGCATTTAGGGACAGTGGTTCCTTACATCAGGGGCTCCATTAGCAACGAGATTAGCTGAAAACTGTTTGGAATGAATGTGGAAGACAAAAGAGCAGGTGCCCTAATTCTGCTGCTGCCCAGGGTGATTGCAGGTGGCCGGAAGTTGCTGGGACTTGGCTGTGTGTGGTGAAAAAACTGGTAACAAAATAGGACTGAACACAGCCTTAATTTTTTCACCAGTATTATCTTGTTCACTGACTCCTCTGGGATGAGTTGCAGGAGGTCTCTGGAGCAATCTGCTCCTAATCTTTTATGTCCGAAAGATCAAAGCCACCTGCTTGGGCTGCCTGTTTTCAAAGGAAATTAGAAAAAAAATGACTGAAAGAAAGTAGGCTTAGATTAGATATTGGGAAGGAATTGTTCCCTGGGAGGGTGGGCAGGCCCTGCCACAGGGTGCCCAGAGCAGCTGGGGCTGCCCCTGGATCCCTGGCAGTGCCCAAGGCCAGGCTGGACATTGGGGCTGGGAGCAGCCTGGGACAGTTGTCCGTCCGTCCGTGTGTCCGTGTGTCCCCGTGTCCGTCTGTCCGTGTGTCCGTATGTCCGTATGTCCGTGTGTCCGTCTGTCCGTGTGTCCCCGTGTCCCCATGTCCGTATGTCCCCGTGTCCGGGTGTCCCCGTGTCCCCGTGTCCG
>NW_008239284.1:977768-992330 GCF_000691975.1 Corvus brachyrhynchos
GCAGGGTTTGCAGCAGGAGCTGTGTGGACAGCTTTTGGCACATCCTTGTCAGTCTCTGTTTCTTTCCTTTCTGTGTTTTCTAGTTGAGACATTCAGTGACTTGGCCTTCAGTGACATTTTCCTGCATCTGCTCACTGGTAACCTCACCCTGCTCAGTGATGAGTTTGCACTTGAGGAGTTCTGCACCAGTCTCTTTGATGGCTTCTTCCTCACTGCCTGCTCCAGGTAAAGCAGATTTTTCTCACTGGGAGAGAGGCAGTTTACAGAATGCCTGACTGAGGTTTTACTGCTTTGAGCAATGGTTTAATAGTTCACCAAATTCTTCACAGGCAGTGGAAATATTATCCTGATGCTGTTTCCCTTTAAGGAAAGGTTTATGTTTTGGGATGAAGTTTTTATCAGCAAAATGGTTATGTCTTGACTGTGAATGATTATCTAAACTGTAATTCATTATCCCTAAGTTGGAGTTGCAGAGGAGAATATCCTTCAGGCTTTGCAGTAGCTCTGGATATGTAGAGTTAACTTCAGCTCTTTGCAATATCATCTGCACACAAAAATCTCTTGTTACCTCTGGTCAGGCACTGTGCTTTAGCTGCTGGCCTGCAGACCAGCATGTAGAAAGCTTCTCCCAAAGCCACTGAAATTGCTGCTGGGGCATAGCAGCATGTGCTGCTGCTTCCTCCACACACTCTGTGCTTGAAATCTCCCCCTCCCTCCTCATGGTTGTGCAGGTAATCCACTCCTGTTGAACAATTCCTCGTATCCTTGAAGGTCTAAGGCAGTGTTAGTGCTTACACTAAGTTAGCCCCTTACAGAAGCTACAATTCTCAGGGGTTTTGGAAATCTGTAGCAAAGTCTGTGGTGGGGTGAATTATTCTGGTGCTGTTGCTTTCTTGTTACAAGGTGGTGTTTGTGTGTCTTGGTTACTCTGTTTTCAAATGGCTCTTGCAGGAAGGAGAATGTGCACAGACACGTGCTCAGGCTGCTGCTCCATCTGCATCACAAAGTGGCCCCAACCAAACTAGAGTCTCTCCAGAAGGCTTTGGAGCCCACCAAGCAGGTAGGAAGGGAAGCAGGAGAAAGGGAAAACTGATTGCAAATGAAAGCAGCTGCCTTTGCAGACTTTGTTTAATGGAGCACGAGCTCTGCTTTCCAGCTGTACCAAGCTGTGGCCTAATTCCCTCATGGCTCCCTCTTTCTGTGCTGGTTTGTGTTGAACACACGGGGTGAAGGCACACTTGGTGTTCTGGCTGGAATGGAGTGTGACTCTGCTGTTTCCCCTCCCTGATTCTCATTCTGCAGAGTGGGGAAGCTGTGAAGGAGCTTTACAACCAACTCGGTGAGAAACTGGAGCTCCCCAAGCCCAGCCCAGCTGAAGTGACTGAGACTCCCTCCATGGAGCTGCCCCTGCCCACCGTGCCCACTCCAGCCTCACGCTGAGCTCTGGCTGCAGGGCAGGACTGAGAGGAGAGGAACTGAGCCTGTGCTGCCTTCTGAGTGTCTCTGCTCACGTGGTGGAAACAAAAAGCCACTGAAGCTCCTTCAGGAAACGCTGCAGTTCACCCAACTCACTGGCTCTTGTTGGTTAGAAAACTGTGTGCAGTGCATTGCAAGGTTTACTTTTCTTAAAGATAGCTGAGTGTCTTCTTGTAGATCCACTTCAAATCTGACTGTACATTTTTTTTTAAAAAAAGGAAAATGCATATTTTTAAGCTTGGCATCCTGTGTTTAATTTAAACTCTGCTCAGTGGAGCCCTGCTGTGGTTGAGCAGGTGGTGTGGGCTCCTGAGGCTGAGTGTAGCTTTCTTTGGCCTTGATCTGCCCCTTGAGGTCTTTAGAGAAGATGCTCAAGAGGAGGAAAGAGTCAGAGGAGATGAGCTCCACTGAAACCAGTTCCTGTTCAAGGTTCCAGCTCTCGTGGCACATGGTAAGATGAGCTGCACTAGTCAGAGGCGTTCACTGCTGCCACCAGCCCAAGCAGCAGTCAGCAGCCTCTTCTCAGATGGGCTTTCACAAAGAGAGCCAGAAATTGAGGCAGTCTCTCTCCTTTTCTCCCCACTTTTCTCCAAAGGAGTAGCTTGAAGTGAGTCCTGGAGCTGGTTACAGCTCAAAGAACAAGACTGCGATGTCCCTCAGTGACAGCAGGGGTTGAGTGTAGGTGGAGTGAAATACAGTTTTTGAAAGAACAGAATCATGGAAATGACCTGGGTTGGAAGGGATCTTAAAGATCACCCAGTGCCACCCCTGCCATGGCAGGGACACCTCCCACTGTCCCAGGCTGCTCCAAGCCCCAATGTCCAGCCTGGCCTTGGGCACTGCCAGGGATCCAGGGGCAGCCCCAGCTGCTCTGGGCACCCTGTGCCAGGGCCTGCCCACCCTCCCAGGGAAGCGTGGTAGTGAACATAGCCTGAGCAGCCTGTGCAGGGTGCTGGATGTGCAGGGTCTGGGATTCCAGGCATCCAGGGGTGTGGGGTACAGGGTGCTGGGGTGCAATATCCCAATATCCCATCTGTCCCTGCCCTCTGGCAGTGGGAAGCCATTCCCTGTGTCCTCTCACTCCAGGCCCTTGTGAAGAGTCTCTCTCCATCTTCCTTGCAGGTTCCCTTCAGGCACTGGAAGGCTGCAGTTGGGTCTCCCCAAAGCTTCTCCAGGCTGCAAGGCCTGTTCTTCATGGCTCACTTGTGTCGCTGTTTCTGTTCCAGTTCTGCTTTTGCTGCTGCCTCAGCTGGAGTGTGCAGGGGCCTGTTCAGTGCCTGACCACCCTCTGGGGGAAGAACCTTGTCCTGATACCCAGCCTGAACCTTCTCCCTTTTCTTCACCACTCATCAGCCCTTGTTTTCCTGGGACTTGAGCACTCGGAGTGCCAAGTCATGCTCAGGAGACTTTTCTGGTTCCTGAAGCTGTGTCCAAACAAACCAAACAAACATGGTAGTTGAGTAGAGTTGGAACTCCCTCTGCAGTGCTGCTCCCTCCCTCTCTGTGTGGTTTTCTTCCTCCTGAGCTCAGAAACGCTGTGTGAGGGCAGTGACTCCCCTCTCTTCATTGCCTTGGTGCTTTATTTCTCCTGTGATACCCTGTGGGAGAGCAGGAAAGGTGGGGTAGGTTTGTGTCTGACACAGGTGCACTGCCCTGTAGCCCACAGTTCTTTGTGCCCCTTGTCTCCACTGCAGCTCCCGGGGTCAGGGTTGCTTTTGGGAGCCTCTCAGCAGTTCTGACTGGATTTGTTGGAAACAGGACCTGGGTGTAACAGTTGGGTCTTTCTTGCAAAGTTTTGGTTTAAAAATGTTTAAACTATCCTGGTAACTTAGACAAAATAACATCCCACGCTGCTGCCAAACCTTGGCAATGAACCTGCTCAGGCCCATGCTCTGCTCAGACTTGGAGATTATTTTGGGATTGTTTTGGGGATTCTCTTGGTGGCTTTAGGTTCCCCTTATCCCAAGGCTGTCATGGTGCTCTCCTGCAGCAGGAACTTATAATCCAGGATGTTTTATTTTTTTTACTGCTTGGTAGAAAGGCCTCTGGTGTTTCAGCCTGTACCTGCAGAACTGACACACACAGTGGTGATTATTCCCAGTTTTTTACATCCGTGAAGAAACTGAATCCCAGAATATGAACGGGCTGGTGGCAAGTTTGGCTGAGGAGGGGAGAGCCGGGCAGCTGAGAGGGGGTAGCTGCCAGTCCATGCTCTCCTGGCCTGCTGCTGCTGCTCAAGGGCATGAGAAGAGAAGACAATTTCCAGAAAACAGCTTTAGTAGTGAAAATCTTCTGCTTCCATGTTGTGAGCTGAGAAAGGTTTCACTCCTGTGCCAGGAATTAGACTCCTGCTGTGCATGTGCATGGCAGGAGCTGAGCTGGCTGCAGCGGGGTGCAGGGTCTGGGATTCCAGGGATGCAGGGTGCTGGATGTGCAGGGTGCTGGATGTGCAGGGTCTGGGATTCCAGGGATGCAGGGTGCTGGGGTTCAGGGTGCTGGATGTGCAGGGTGCTGGATGTGCAGGGTCTGGGATTCCAGGGATGCAGGGGTGTGGGGTGCAGGGTGCTGGATGTGCAGGGTCTGGGATTCCAGGGATGCAGGGGTGTGGGGTGCAGGGTGCTGGATGTGCAGGGTCTGGGATTCCAGGGATGCAGGGTGCTGGGGTTCAGGGTGCTGGATGTGCAGGGTGCTGGATGTGCAGGGTCTGGGATTCCAGGGATGCAGGGGTGTGGGGTGCAGGGTGCTGGATGTGCAGGGTCTGGGATTCCAGGGATGCAGGTGTGTGGGGTGCAGGGTGCTGGATGTGCAGGGTCTGGGATTCCAGGGATGCAGGGGTGTGGGGTGCAGGGTGCTGGATGTGCAGGGTCTGGGGTGCTGGACCGTGGCTTTTCCCTGTGCCAGGGCCAGGACACCCCTTGGTTCTGCTCCGGGGTTCCCACTCAGAGGGGTTCTCTCCCTTGTGCTCCCGCAGCTGCTGGTGCCGGGGCTGGTGCCGGCACAGCGCCGGGGGAGGTTCAGCCGGGCTGGGTAAGGGAATTTTTTCCCAGTCTTTCAGCACAGTGCCCGGCGGGGACGCTGCGAGCACAGGCACTGCTGTGGGTGTGCACTAGAGGGTGGTGCAGCCCTGCGTGCCCCGAGATCGTCCCGGACTGGGAGCAGGAATCGCTCCCTGCTTACGCTTAGAGGTGACAGCTTGTCTTTGCAGCAGGGGTGTGATCCCTGGGACACGAACAAACCGTGTGTTCTCTCCAAACCTGCTGTGCCTGACTGCGGAGAGAACTTTTACAAAGAGTTCAAATTATCTGGAGCAATCCGTGGGCTTTCCTGAGGGATCAGAGGAACTCAGAGCCTCAGGCTCCGTTAGGCTGTGACTTACAGGGCAACAAGAGGTGGGGACTGGACAGCTGAAGGCATTGTCAGGCATCCTCACACTTCTGAATGCTCCAAAGCATCTGCTCCTTGGCAGAACACCCTGTTCTTGGTGCTGTGGGCACTAGACCCACTGGAAAATGGGAACAATGAATGGGATGTGGTGCAGGTGGCTGGAGGGAAGATGGACATTGAAAGGAGTGTCTGACAAAGGCTGGAGCAGATGCTGCACAGCAGAAAACTGAGTTATCCCTCTCCAGGAGACTTTTCTGGCTGAGTTGCTGCAAGATTCAGGTTTTGCAGTTGCCTTTGGGTTAATTCTGGTGAGTTGGGTGTGGTGGGGGATTTGGTTTGTGACTTTCTCTGCAGAAGATCCCCTTATCCAGCTCCTTGGGATGAATGTCTGTCTTCAACTTTGGAAGTGTTGCATCTAGGCCAGTAAATGAAGTGACATGAAAAATCTTGTTAATTCCTGTCCTGGTTTCAGCTGAGATAGAGATAATTTTTTTCTTAGATATTTAATTCCTTTTTCAGCATAATTCAGCCATGTGAGGGTAGAGAATATCCCGATTTTGCCTGTAGGTGCATATAAAGGGGTTTCTGCCTGCTCTGAATGCTGTTTGAGCTCTCCTCAGGCTGGGGCTGTCTCAGCTGTCTCGGGAGGTGTGCTTGGAGGTGCCCAGCAGCAGGGCTGTGTGGGGCAGGGCTGTGCCACAGCCTGGGCCTGGGTGCTCTGAGCCTCTCCAGAGGCAGAGACAGAGAACACGAAACATCCAGTCTCCAGCCTTTATTCCAGTTTTGATGGGTGACACACGGCTGCTGCTCTATGCTCCCTTTTGTACAGCAGTGAGAAGTCTCTCAGTGACTGAGAAGTCTCTGTCCCTACAGCCGTGTCCGTGGATAGGTGTCTTGCTGGAGCAGTTTTGCAGGATGAGGAAGCGTTTCTAACCTTCTCTAATAGATCCTGCTGGGACCTCCCTGCTCTCTCCACTTGGGTTTCTCACCATTTCCCCCCCAGACCATTTTGTTAACAAGGACTGAGCTCCTTCCTCATGGCTCTGAACCCCAGGCGTGCTCTGGGTGTCCTTGCCAGCACTCCCCTTCCACCAGAGCCAGGCTCAGCATTAAAAACAAGGGGCAGATCAGCTTCTCAGAGCTTCAGGTGGGTGTAAAGCATGGATCGAGGGCAGCTCCACCCAGGGTCACTCAGTGCTGAGGACACTTCAGACAGGGTTGCTGCGCTATGGTTGCTCCAGTTCATGGACATCCTCTGCATTCCCTGCTCTTTCCCAAGTCCCTTCCCTGTTCCTGCCCTCTGTGGTGCAAGAAGGACCATCAGCAAATTGAGGAGAATCCAGCAACACATGGAGACCACACTAAAGATAACGAGGTCAGTCCAGCTGGTAGGAGAACTTCCCAAAAGCAGCTGAACCATCTGTGTTTGTGGGTTTTGGCCAGCTGGACCTGCCAGCGGAGTTTGAGGAGAAGGACAGTGCTGAGCAACTGGAGGCAGTGAAACCTGCTTCCTTTTCTTGCAAAACAATTGCACAAGGGGCAAAGGTGCCTCACCTGGGCTGGCAGAGCTACCCTGGGGTGAGTCTGTGCTCTGCTTCTCCTCATCAGCAGGGCCTGGGGAAAGGGAAAACATCACTGGTAGACCACAGCCTCACATCTGCCTGTGACAGAGACAGCAGCCCAGGAGTGAGAATCGGGGTCTTTCCTTCTTCAGCAACTTCTGTGAAGGTCATTCTATGGCAAGGAAGTGAGAAAGAATCAGCAGGGTTTGGGTTGGAAGGGACCTTAAAGCTCATCCCATCCACTCCCTGCCAGGGGCAGGGACACCTCCCACTGTCCCAGGCTGCTCCAAGCCCCAATGTCCAGCCTGGCCTTGGGCACTGCCAGGGATCCAGGGGCAGCCCCAGCTGCTCTGGGCACCCTGTGCCAGGGCCTGCCCACCCTCAGATATTTCTGTGGTAATTCCTGTAACCAGACATCCAGCTTGAGCCAGACTAAACCGTGCTGGTTCTTGTGCCATTGCCATAAAAAACCAGTCCAAGACTCAGGAGACACTTGTTATTGTAGTTTTAATATTATTTTTTTTCCCCTCAGGGGGAAAAATGTGCCAAAGCTGAGTTGCCTGATGAGGGTTAACAGAATAAAGAAGGGGTGAAATGTGCACAAAATCCTGGTGATGAATCATTACCAATCTGATACAAAGCAACCCAATGATTAAGAACAACACTTTCATATTACCACTTTTCCAGGCACGGTTGTAGGTAGAAGCAAGTAAATTACCCTCAGAAGAAATGTGTCTCATAGCATCTGTTCTTTCTTTTGTTAATTATCGACTCGTTTGAGCCTGTGGAAGGAGCTGACAGATTCTGCAATGCCCCTTGTTGTTTTTAACTCTGAAGCTCCACTTTCCTGTCTGCTGTGAAGGCTGAGAGCTGCTCCAGCAGTTTATGTCCACTCTCCTCTCTGCCTCCAGATCTGTTTGACTCCTGAGTGAAGGAAGGGAGCCCTGGTGTGCTGAGAGAGGAAAGAGAGGCTGTGGCTGCAGTGGTGAATTCCCCTGAGCTCCCACATTGTTCAAGGTGTCATCAGTGACTTGTGAAACGAAGCCTGGGCTGCAACAACAACGAAACCTCTGATCCAGTGGGTCACAGCCAGGTTTGTTCCCAGCCCACGTTCTCCAAACCAGCACCGTGGTCTCTGCTCAATCTCTACTGAGTAATCACATAATTGCAGGGGGATTTTTACAGGTGGTTCCTTGAAGAGCAGCTAAAGGGCAAGGAAAGGAATCTGTTTTCCATCTCACCTACACCCAGCAGGACAACATTCATGGGCTGTGGTGATGCAGGAAACAGCGCTGCAACCAACAGGGCCCTGCTTGGGGCATTTGGAGACACCAGGACCTCCAATCCACCTTGGCCAGTGCTGTGGCTAAGCAGAGGGACTTGCACTTGCAGGTGTTTGTGGCCTGACTGTGCCTGGGGGGTCACTGGACCTTCTGGGTGCCTCAGGAATTTTGGGCTGTGACCTCGTGGCCTCTTGCAAGAGCTGCCTTGTCCTGATCTTTCAGTTTGACCCGTGTGTGGGAGGTTTGATGTTTCCAGAACTTGTCTACCCTGGTAGCTGGAGGGATCCTGCAGCCTTTGGGCCCCAAAAGGGAAATGCAGATCACTGTCTTTGCAGTGAAGCTCAGGAGCTCCTTCTAAAAAGCCAAAAATTGCAGCAAGGTTTAGGTCAACCCTGATTTACTGTAAGAAAACAGTTATTGCTGCCTTTTTGTGATGCACCTTGGGGGTTGTGGGAGTTCTGGGTCAGTGGTGAGCCCTAGGAAGGTGGGTTTTCCCGTTTGTTAGTCAGTCACACCACGTTCCAAGTGGAGGAATGGAATGATGGATGCTTCCCAGGAGCCTGAAGGAAGGTGATCGTTGGTGTTACAGGGCTGCAATGAATAGAAATATTAACTGGCACCTCCCACCTCTGTTTATTAGAATCTCTTCAGCAGTGCAGAGGCTTAGATTGACACCCAAAGTGAGGAAAACAGGCCCTGGGGAGCACAGGGACATAGTCCTGCTCCTCAGGGCCTCTGCTCCAACAATACACAGCCCAAACAACGGGAATGCTGCAGCAGCCGGGCTTGCAAGGAGTGAAGGGCTGCTGACTACTCAGTTATTCTGGGTTTTAATTCCAACCCAGTCAGCTGGACTCAGCCTTGGACAAAGGAGCGTGGCCTCATGTCCACCCTGGTTTTACAAAGGAATTTCAAACCTGCCCTTGCTGCTGCTTAGGAATGAGATGCTGTCATAGCTCCGGAGCTCGGCTGTGTCCCTTCTGTGTCTGCTTCTCCTCTGCGTGGGTTTGTGCCCCACCAAAACTGGAGCAGACTGCTCTGTGTCCCAAAGTCTGCTTTTCATTCCCTGCTCTTCAGAGCCTGCCTGAGTTCCAGGCTCTCTGACATCACCCCAGGTCCTGCTCCCCTCTCACTTTGGGTTGGGGAGCTTTTCTCCTTTCCCACAGTCTCTACCCAGGTTCCACCTGCTTGTCTTCTCTGTGGGGTTGTCTGAAAGCAGCAGCAGCAGGGCCAGGGTGTCTCTGAGGAGTGCTGGCTCTCAATTAAAGCCATTTGCAGAGCAGTGGAGTACTGGAGGAGCAGATCAAGGCTCTGGCCTGCAGGTGAGCTCTGTTTGGTACCTGTGTTATCACTAACCTTGTACACACATTTTATTGGCTTATCTCGGGTACTGATGCTTATCAAACAGGGCAAGAGCCCAGCTGTTAATTGCTCCCAGCTCTTAGGAATCCACAGTGAGTTTGCAGACAGCTGCTGGGCTCTACTGACAGTGTTTGGACACGTGAAGGATCCTCACAGGTGCTTCTGCTCCCACCAAACTTCTCCAGGAGAACGAGGCCATGCCCTTGGGCTGAAGTTGTGGAACCACAGAATCCCAGACTGGTTTGGGTTAAAAGGAACCTTAAAGCTCATCTCATCCACCCCTGCCATGGGCAGGGACACCTCCCACTGTCCCAGGCTGCTCCAAGCCGCATTGTCCAGCCTGGCCTTGGGCACTGCCAGGGATCCAGGGGCAGCCCCAGCTGCTCTGGGCACCCTGTGCCAGGGCCTGCCCACCCTCCCAGGGAACAATTCCTTCCCAATCTCCCATCTAAATCTGCCTTCAGGCTGGGGGGCAGAGGGGAAACACCAACATCCCAGGGCTCCCCACTGCTGTACCCCCTGTACCCCATGGCCACCACAGGGGCCCCTCAGCAGCACCACCAGCTCCCACCCTGCCCTCCTAAATTGGGCTTTAATCACTCTAAAATCTAAATATTTTTGAGTCATTTGTCAAAGAACTTGCTGCTCGTGACTAGTCACAGTTTGGGAGTCAGCTGCCATGCTCTCAGCTCACGAGCTGTTGGCTTTCCTACCTTATCTAGCGTTAATTATTACTTTTGTTCAGATGTTGGAGCATGTCTAACAGATCTGAGTGAGCTGTTGGGAGTTATTCCGCTGCTCCTACCCTGGTAACGTCTCTCTCTGTGGGAAAAGCTGCTCCCTCCTGGAACAAAGGAGTCACGTTGGGTTTACTCATCAAAAATTGCATTTGTATAAAACATCAGTGTTGTCCTTGGTCTCCAACCCCTCACCACGTCTGACTCGTACCATACATTAGAACCCATCACGCGCAGCCTGGCAACTCTCTCCGTTGCCGTGGGAACAGCTCCACTATCCTTTCATGGAGAACCTCAGATATTCCCATTTTCAGAGCTGCTAGAACACCTCCAGTCCTGGCTGCTTTCATTCACTTGCTCACTCCCCTCCACGAGCTCTTCTCCTCCCGATTTAGAGTTACTCAGCACTTCTGGGCTTGTCATGAGTTGGCTGAAGAAAGTCACACAGCACTTGGAGGTGCACGTTTGTGTGGGGCATTGATGGGTTTATTTCACATGCAGATCTGTCATGGAATTAGCATTCCCTAATGCACATTGAAATGCTACTTAATAGGAAATTATCGAAGCCCTGGCTACTGCACACCTGTCTGCACTTACACACCCAAGGGAAAAGTTTCTGAGAAACCTCTGACCTCAGGTGGGTGAGGTGAGCTGGGTCAGGTGAGGAGCAGCTTCCCGTGGTGAGTTTCTTGTGGGAGGGTTGTGATGTGTTTGCCACACCTCAATTGCACTGCCCAGCGTCTGGAACCCCAAGCCCAGCTCTCCCTGTGTAGGAGCTGTGGGATGGAGGATCCCTGGGGGTCCCTGGGTTTGCCCCTCCTCTGGGCCCCCTTTTCTGCTGTTGGGCACAGGTTTAGTTCTGGATGATCCTAATTAGTTATTGAGGGCTTATTATTTCACTTATGGAAAGATTGCATTGGAGTAACACAAATTTTGAGGAAGATGGTCTTAAAAACAATTCTTGAGAGGGCATTTTTTTGTTTAGTTCATACAAGTGTCTTAGCAGGACTGGCTTATGCTTTTATCCTGCTCGAAATTCCAGGCACAAGTATTGCACTGTGTCCGTAGAGGAAAAGAGGGAGAGGCTGAGGGGATCTCAGGGTGTTCAGATACTGGCACAGGGTGCCCAGAGCAGCTGGGGCTGCCCCTGGACCTCTGGAAGTGTCCAAGGCCAGACTGGACAGGGCTTGGAGCAACCTGGGACAGTGGGAGGCGTCCCTGCCCATGGCAGGGGTGGAACGGGATGGGCTTTAAGGTCCCTTCCAACCCAAACCAGTCTGGGATTCTGTGTTCTGGGGGCACAACCAGATCTCAGGTGAGCAGGAGCCTCCACTCTGAGCAGAAAGAAGTTGAGGGGCTGGGAGAGGAGCCGTGGTTTGGGAAGCCTGGATGCTGTGGCTGCAGCTTTCCTGCACATCAGGAGCCTGTCAGAGCCTCACACTGGGGAAACAGCAGCTGAAGATTCAGGTAAGGGATAATAGCGAGGAAAACAAAATAAGAGGGAGAGAAAACTGAGCAGGAGAAAAAATTTCTCAGCTGCAAAAGAGTAACACTGCTAAACAGGACGGGCTCGGTGCAGCCCCAAATCCTGAGGCTCTGGGAAGAGCCAGCTCGGAGAATCCCCAGTGATTGACTGGGGGTTTAATTTATTCCTCGCAGCCAGACAGTGCTCTCTGCCTGTGCCGCTGCTCAGGCACGGCAGCCAACTCTCCCCTCCACCCGAGAGGGGCGGCTGCTCCTGCATCCGAGTGTGGGCAGCTCCCGGCTGCGGAGCGACGCAGACAAAGCCATGAGCGACAGGGGGGACACAGGGCTGGAGCCCCCGAAGGTGTGACCCAGCCCTCCCGGAGCTGTGTTTGTGCTGCTCCACGCCGGAGGCACCGGGCTCTGATCCCCCCGGGGCATTTCCCCAGCGCTCATTCGCTCTGCACAGAGCCCAGCCGGCTCTCCAGCCGCAGCAAAACCTTTGCATCCCTGCGGCTTCCCGGAGCCCTGCCAGCAGCAGCGGCTCCCCCCCGGCTGTCCCCGAGCAAATGTCACCCGTACCCAATGAGGCAGACCCCGAGGTGCCACGGATGGATCCCAGGATTCTCATTTTCCTTCTCTACGTGATGATCCTGCACGAGCTGGTGAGTGGATGGATGGAGTACCAGAAGCAGATGGCCAAGCCGAAGAAGCAGGCGGGTCCCGTTTGGTCCTCCAGGTGAGTTGCTGCCCGTCCTGTTCCCAAAGGCGCACGGCTCAGGGGTGTTTTGATGGGGAGGGCTGTTTGTGAGTGCACCCACTGCTCCTGGTGGATGTGTCCGTGTCTGATCTGCCGGGCATTACTGCACTGAGGGAGGATTAAGGGCTGTTAATCCTCTGAGCCTGCATTGTCTGAGCATCCCGTGCATTTGACACACTTGCCTTGATAAACATGCCTGGCATTTGGCTGGGGTTTTTTTAGGGATTTTTTTTCTGGGGAAATGTGCTGTAACTCAGCATATTTGCTGTGACTCAGGCTCCCAATCACCAGACCTGGAAGAGAAAAATGTGGGTAGCACGAGAAGCTACGCTTCATGCATGATATTCATCAATGAGGCACAAACCTCCAGAGACTGCTTGCAATCAGAGTATTTCATGTTAAATCACTACGGTGCATGTCACTATCTCTCCGTCTCCTCCCACTCCCTGGGCTGTGCCCACTACACCAATCCCTTGTTTTCTGCCCAACAATAAAAATGAGCTGGAGAAATAAGGGCAATTAATGAAAAATGCTACATATCTTTAAAAATCAGATCTGTTCCTGCAAACATTGTTTATTGTGTTGTTCACATGTAACAGTGTTGGGGTCTTATCAGGAAGAATATCCGGACATCAGATATTCCTTATCTTCCATCAGCTGTGTGATTATGGAATCACACCCCAAAATCCACCTCCTGCCAGATCTCAGGCCGTGTCACACCAACACCTCAGAGCTTTGGACCTAAGAAGGTTCCTGTGACCCAGTTTGCTCCAGGTCTGGCTGCTGCAGCTCGAGTGCACAGAGCTCTCAGCTCAGTCCTTATCCTAATCCTCTGATGTGCATCATTCCCAGCCGCAATTCCAGCCCCGCTGTGCCTGGAGCTGGACAAACACCCCCAGAGGTGTCTCCGACCATGAGAACCCCAACAGAAAGTGCTGGTGTGAGGCTGCACCCATGGCTCGCTGGAAATCAGCATCCAGCAGCTCCCAGCCCCTTCATCCACAGTTCAGGAATATATTCCCTGGCTGGATTTCCAGAGCAGCAGGGCTGAGCTGCACCTTGTGCAAGTGAAATGATCAGCACTGGGAACGCTGCCATGGGTGGAGACAGCGCAGAAATAGCTTGTAAGGGATGGGGCTGGCTGGGTTCTGATCGAGGTCAGAGGCAGATTTCCTCGCTGTGCCCAAGGCAGAGTGCAGGGAGGAATTGGGACACAACTTGCACTGAGCTCTGTGGCACCCTGGTGCCAGAGAGAAAACCTACCAGAGTTGTTTGATTTACTAGAAGCCACAAAACACCAAACTTGCATCAAGCAGCCAGGATAATGTTGCCAGACTGGGTTTTTTTAAAGAGAATTAGGTACCCCATCAAAACCAAAAATGCTGCCTCACCCAGAGTCGTTTCAAGATGTGGGACCAAGCTGGATGATCTGTGCAGGGCCCCACACCCTGGAGACATCCCATCCCTCTCCATCCCAGCTGGGTGTGCAGCCCACCCTGCTGTCACAGCCCCACTCCTGCTGCTCCTCCAGCTGCCCCCAGCTTGGGAAAGCAGAGCCACCAGGGCTGTGTGGATCACCTGGATAATTCAGTGATTGCACCATAAACAGGTGAAGCTCTGTGACCCAGAGAGCTGCAGAATTACAGGAGGAATTGGAACACTTTCAGTGGAATTAAGATGGTCCCGTGTGAACTCCCTGGTTCCGGTGCAGCCTGGGCTCACACAGCCCTGTTGCAGTAATGCTCAGGTGTTCTTGACTGAGGAGCCTACGAGGTTTCCAGTGCCCAGTGAGCACAGCTGGAGCCAAATGCTCATCCCTCAGTGTGGTCCTGGGCTTAGAAAGTGCTCAGAAACAGCTGCCACAGCTGTGGCCTGGTTGTCCGTGGAGTCCAAGCCATGGCTCAGCAGCGGGAAAAAGCTTCCTCATGCCTTGCACCAGGCCAGGACCAGCACAGCACCAAGACAGCACCTGCTCCAGAGTGAGAACAGGGACCTGGGATGCCCAGCCCAGCCCAGCCCAACCCTGGTGGCAGTGGCAGTGCAGCCTGGGCAGGGCTGGTGCCGTTTCCAGCCAGGAGGGCTGACAGCAAGGTGCTGATGTGATCTGGGACTCAAGGGTTGTAGGATTTTAGGAAGGATTTGCAGACATTGCCAAGGCTGCCACCCAAAACCTTTCTGTAAGGGCTTAACCCTGAGGTAAGAGCAAGGCAGAGCTCCCTGGACGAGCTGGATGTGAGGGCACTCTGCTTCCCAGCACAGCCTGGAGCTGCGCCAGCGCTGGGGAGCTGCAGCTCCATCATCTCCTGCCACGGGCCCTGAGTGCCGCCTCCACCAATTAGGGAATTAAATTATAAAGCAGCGAGCTAATTAGGAATTAGGATGGTGCTCTCTCTCGACTGTAGCCTCAGCCCAGGCGGGTTTCAGGGCTCTTCCTCCTTTTGTGGCTGTTGAATAGTAACAGGCTCTGTTGTGAGGCAGCTTTTTCTCACATTCACAGCTTTTCCACAGCTCCGTCTTCCTCCGCTCCTGTCGTG
>NW_008239284.1:992345-1008730 GCF_000691975.1 Corvus brachyrhynchos
CTCACCCCCCCAGCCTCTCCCGGCACAGTCCCGTGTCCCTTGCGCTCCCTGCTCGCCTTTCCTCCAGCGCTGTGGGCAGGGGGGGAATCTGTCACAGAATCCCAGGCTGGGTCAGGTTGGAAGGGACCGTAAAGACCACTCCACTGACCCCACAGGGTCACTGGGACAGGCTGCTCCAAGTCCCATCCGACCCTGGACATTGCCAGGGGCAGGCCCAGCTGCTCTGGGCACCCTGTGCCAGGGCCTGCCCACCCTCCCAGGGAACAATTCCTTCCCAATCTCCCATCCAGCCCTGCCCTCTGGCACTGGGAAGCCATTCCCTGTGTCCTGTCCCTCCATCCCTTGTCCCCAGTCCCTCTCCAGCTCTCCTGGAGCCCCTTTAGGCCCTGGAAGGGCTCTGTGACCCTGTCCTGGGCCTCTCTGCACGTGGTGTGGTGAATCGGGGTGTGCTTGGTTCATGGAATGTTGGTTCACCCCCAGGATCACTCCCTGAGAGAACCCAGGGTGGCAAAAATCCCAAAGAAGTGCCAGGAGTTCGCACTGTTGGGTTTAGTGGTTTTAAGGAAGACTGCTCACAGATGCTCAAAGATACTCGAGGTTTTGAAGGGGGTTGGTTCCAGTGACCCCCCTGGCCAGAGGGGATGATCCTGGGGGCTCTGTCTGTTCGTGGGGTTTATGGGGCTCTGTTTAGGGGGTTCTGAGCTGCACCTGTAGTTCAGCAGCTCTTTCCAAGACCTCCAGGGAAGGTTCCCATCACCCATCAGGTGCACAGGAGAGGCTCAGCCGTGGTTCTCTGCCCATTCTGAGCATCAGGGGCTGCAGGAGAATCCTGCACTTGATCCCTTGGTGGTGGTGAACCAAAATTCCCTGTCCTTTTAGGAGCCTCCACTGCATGCAGAAGTGCCCCAGCCCTGTCCCATGCCAGTAACAATGTCTTGCTTTGTTCCTCACCAGCAGCACCACCAGATCAGCCCCCTCCAGCTTCTCCAGGCCCCTGGTGCACTCCGTGCGCAGGGAGAGGTACCGGGACTGGAGGAAACCGGGAAGGATCATCCGGAAAGCCTGAGCACGGATCTGGGAGCGTGGGGACACTGCTGAGCCAGAGGCAGCCACCCCTCAGGGTCTGCAGCACCTCACACACGGAGAGAATCCTCCAGGGATCTGCATCCTGCAGCTTTCCAGGGCTGAGAGGGAATGAGCCCCTTCCTCCTGGGGATTCATCCTTGCCTGCTGAGGAGCCACTGTGGAGCAGTGGCATAGCCCGAGGTGTGACTTTGCTTCCTTCTTCCCCAAGGGTTGAGTGGATGGAGAGCAGATTTCCCAGGGGAAAAATGGAATTTGCTCCTGCGTGGGCAGCCCTGGGAAGACTCCCAGTGGTTTCAGGCTCCTCTCCTCCCGCTCCAGGACCGCGTGGCCAGGCAGCAGCGTTACCCAAAGTGGCTGGAAAACCTTCAGTATCCAGTTTGTCACCACTCCCAGGAGAAGTTGCCTCCCCTGGGACACCCAGAAGTCACAGCACTTTGGGAATGCTGGCTCCCTGTTAAGTCTCATGCACTAAGAGCCTGCAAATTTTTTTTCTGCTTTTCCTCACCTTTGTTAAAATGAGTTAATCCAGGAAAGAGGAGGAAAAATGCCCTGAACCAGTGACTCAGGGTTATGCCACCAAATGCAATTTACTGCATTGGCCTTGGAATTAGCATTTTTGGAGCCTTCCCAGCAGCTGAGGCAAATAAATGTAAGAGCCACTTTCTAATGAGCAGATAGGTGGGGAAGGAACACCGTAGTGCTCTTTCAGACTCTGCTATTTAGGCATAAAATCAGATTTTAGAGGCAGAAGTCAGCTGTTGCACCCTGCAGCCCCCAGAGCTGTTGTGGGCAGGGTGGGAATCGTGGAGCACGGGAGGGATTCTGACACTGGGCTCCAACAGCAGCTGCCCGTGGCCAAACTGCTCCTTATTTGCTGAACATAATGTTTGGCTCAAACACAGCCTGTTTTCCTCGTTGCCAACCATTTGTGAGCCTGACTCAGGCTCACAGATGCATTATCCAGAAGCAGATAGGAAGGGGAGTCGGAATAGATTATGCATTCATTATCCAGAAGTAGCCACCAGATACATTTGCACATTTGTCTGCTGCTCAGTTGTTCGCAAATCGTTCCTGGTGGTTGATGCTGTGTTTGTTCAGTCACCCAGGGCTGGAAGATCCCAATCCTCTCCCCCAGGCAGGCTGGAGCAGTAATTTGGATGTAAATCTCTACTTTCACCCAGGGGAAATGAAGTTTCTACCTTGAAGTTCATGCCTTGTGTTGAGATGGTTTTGAAAAGGGAGGCAGAAGTAGCTGTGAACAGTTTCTGCACATTTCAAAGCATAAACTCTGTGAAACTGTGCCTCAGCTCTGTTCCCCTGTCCTGATCCATGCAGGTACAAGCGACAGCAGCAGATGGAGAAGGTGTCAGGAGGGAAAACGTTCAGGAAGTGCTGCTGTGTGCTGGGGGAATTTGCTTCCCCAGAGCTGAGTGTGTGTCTGAGGGATGTTCTCCCTGCTCTTCTGCCCGAGCCCGTGGGAGTTTGGGAACACTGGCTGTGGAAAAAGGGTTTGAGTTAATTCCTGCAGCAGGGCAGGGGAGGACTGGCCCCAGGGACCACGCTGGGCTCCCAGCCTCAGCAGGACAGACAGACTGAGCAGGGACAGAGAGATGCACCTTTAAGGAAGGGTGAAGGGCCAGGACTGCCTTGCCCTGATGATCACATGCTGGATTTATCCCTGTAAATATAAACTTGTTTACTCCCAATAAATTCTTTTACACACACAGAGTTCAGACTGTCTCTGTTCTCCTGCAGCCCTTGTGTCTCTCTGCCGGCTTTGGCTTTCCCAGCCTGGGACCCAGTGAAGGTGTTGGCTGGAAGCTGGTGGTGATCCAGCATGGATAAAAGCTGAATTTATAGCACAAATGTTTGTGTTCTCACCTTTAATGCAGAGGAACCCAGGACTGCCACCCAGAGCCTTGTTTCGGGTGGTGGTTGTAGGTTTGGTTTGGGTTTTTTAATATTCAGGTCACTCTGCAGCTCTGTTGGAGAAAGTCCTGCCCAAGGAACGTACCCTGGGGTGGGAGCTGGTGGTGGTGGAGAGCTCAGGATCCACCAGTCTGCAGTGGTGTGGACCCCCAGAGACCTGAGGGAGTGGTGAAACCCAAAGCTGAGTCCAGACTCTGTGGGGACTCACCTTCCCCTTGGCATTTGGGCTGACCAATGGTCCAGGGTGAGGAGGACACAGCCAAGGGTGGCCAGTGAGCACCTGTCTGTACCTTCAGCCCCCTGAGGGGTTTGGGTCTGACTCTGCACCCCTCAGCACCCTTGGACACGCATTTCCCCAAGGAAGGAGAGGGGGTGACTCCTCAGCGAGGAAGGGCCGTGCTGTGATGTCATAATACACCAGGAAGGCCTCTGGACAGGAATCCCCAAGAATCCCCCGAAGGTGCTGTAACCAGCAGTGCCTCTGACCCCAAACCAGCACAGCCACTGCACTGAGCTGTGCTGTTTGGTCCAAAAGAAGACACACACCCCAGAATACCCCAAAAAAGACGTGAAGCAGCACTTTATGGATGCTCCAGGTCACGATGTGCAGATTCCCCTGAAGGGGAGAACAGGGGGATGTCACCTCGTGTGGCTTCAGGGCAGGAGGCTGTGGGGGCTGGTGGCCCTGCTCAAAATAGACTCTGTGGGCTGCACCCTAAACCACACTTTTGTCAGAAACTTCCTTTTTAGCTGAATTTAAGTTTGCAGCCCTTTCACAGTGAGTCAGTGAAAGTCCCGGTCACCCCAGAGCTGCTCACGGGAGAGCTCAGGGAGGCTTTAAAGCATCAAGTTTGGACCATCCATGGATTAACCTTCCTGCAGGGACTGTTTCCACCGGGTCCTAAAGAATTCATCGGAATGGAGCATCTGGATTTCACTTTCTGGGCTTTTAACCTCAGCTGTGGACGTGTCCTGCCTTACAGAGAGAAGGGTTGGTATAAATGAAGGTGGAGGCAGTTTCACAGGCTGGGCTCGGATCAGGACACTGCTGGAGCCCACAAACTGGAGATCATCTTCTGAACATCTCAGCAAAGCCCTCTCGGGACTTCCTTTTGCCTGGGAAGACATTTTCAGAAATTCCCGTTCTCTGGCCTACCATATGGTGCTTGTTTGGGGCATTTGGTGTGACTTGGGGACACCTCTCCCCATCCAGAGCTTATGATCCCACCACTCTGCAGCTTGTACTGGGCCAAACTGCACCCACAGCTGCTGGATTTCAGTGCTGCAGCTGAGGGCAAGCCAGGGAGCTGCAACGCCCCGTTGGTGTCAAATTCTGCCCTTGAGGTCACAGCTGCCCACATTTATGGGTGTCTGCAGCAGCCCTGACTGGCTGCCCAGCTCACCTGGCCTTGCTGCCGTGGTCACTCACCCGCTGGCACCGCCGCAGTTTGGGAGGTGGTGTCAGCCCAGCGGTTTGGGAAGTGATGTCAGCCCAGCCCTGCTGAGCTCTGCACCCCTCGGTGCTTCCTGCTGTGCCCAGACCCTGCTCCCCACGCCCAGCGGGGCCAAACGACGCCTTCGCCTCCATCCCTGCCTCTGCTCAACTCACCGGTATCTCCAAGCCCAGAGGCTCCTGCTTTTGGGGGATTTTGAGCAAAACCCAGCTGTTGTGGTAATCCAGCTGCTGCTTTTGCTGCCTGCAGTTGTCTGAGCTGCTGGAGTTTCACTGCTGAAATCTCCCATCCGCTGTGCAGCCTCCTCCTGCCCTTCAGTTCTTGCCTGGGGAGTCTGAAGGAGCTTCTGCTGCTCTGCCAGCGGCTGCACCACGGCCTGGCCCTCGTGGGAGGACAGGGTAAGTGTCCCCTGTAGCTCTGGGTGATGATTTTTTCATGTTCTGCTTTAACAGGAGCTATTTCTAAAGGCAAAGCTTTCCACAGGTGTCAGCCCAATGCTGTTGGGGTTGTAAGGGCTGGAATATGTGAAGGGGTTTGATACATGAAGGGCGAGAAAAACTCTGCCATGCTCGAAGCTGCAGGGCTGGATGTGGGTCCTGATTCCTCCCCTTCACATCCAGATCAGCTCTGATTATAAAATCACAGAACCCCGGGCTGGTTTGAGTTTGGAGGGACCTTAAAGCTCCTGTTCCACCCCCTGCCATGGGCAGGGACACCTTCCACTATCCCAGGTTGCTCCAATTCCTGTCCAACCTGGCCTTGGACACTTCCAGGGATGGGGCATTTCTACTGCTGCTCTCCAGGCAATGGTTTGTGTGACTCCCCATCGAGTTAAACAAAAATTAACTCTTTCATTTTTTTTTTCTGCTTTGTCTTGTTAAGTTAAAGCCCATTTCAAGTTTTGTAGTAATTCCTGGGTGTCATTCTTACGACTCAAAATTCTTGATTGATTGAAATGAGGACTAGAGCCAGGAGACAGAGAGAGGTAAGGCAACAGCTTGGAAGTCAGGGTTTATTTTTAGGATTTGCTGTAGACTCAACCCGTGAGCATGACACAGGATTCACGCCTCACTTCTCCATTCCCCAAATCTGTCTGAAATGTCCTTCCCCTTTCCATCTTGCCTCTTCCAATGGAAAACCTGCAGTTAACAGAGTAACTGGGATTTGCTTTTTGCATCAGCAAAGCCGGGCACAGAGACCTGGATTTTCTCTGGGTTTCTGGAAAATGCTGCAGTGAGTGCTGCCATGAGAGGATGAGAGGAAGCAATTCCTCATCTCCCAAGAGGAGCTGGGCAATAGTTGGGATTTCCACCAAGGTTTTTCTTCCCAGTACTCCACTTTGGGTTTGGGGTCTAATGTCAGCCTCCAAATAACCAGTTTATCCCAGAACTCGCTATCAAGGGCAGGGCAGAAGTGACTGACAGGTTTGTTTTCTAACTTGGCTTCTCTGTACTAATTAATTCCTTGATTAATCCCCACCTGCCTGCCTCACCAGGGTTGCTCTGAAGCTTAATTGAATTTGTGTCTCTCGTGCACCTGGCAGGCTCAGAGGAAAGGTGTTGTTCCCTGCTGTCAGAACACTCTTGTTGGATAAATCCCGTTGCCAGGGCCCAGAGTCTGCCTGAGGCTTGTGGGTAGCAGCAAACACCTTGGATTTGGGCTCTTACTTGGAGGAGGAAATACTTCTGGGTTCGTGATTTGAGGCATAAATAAGGGATGTTTGTTTATGTCTGTGGGAAAAGTTTCTGTCCCTGTCCCCACATTAGCCAAAGTGCCAGCAAACAGAAGAAGCCTCACATTTCAACACCCAGCTGAGCAAGGGATAGCGAGGAACTGAATCAGGATAATCCCTTTTCATTCCACCAGGGAGCATAACTCTAACGATTCTGGTCCTAAACACTTCTGCGGGTCAACATTCACCTTTTTATTCTTAACTAACTGTTCATTAGTGATTCCCTCGGGACTGGCAGCTGTGAAACCCAGAGCTGCCCCCAGGCATGGCAAATAACCAGGAATTAAAGTATATCTACAGCCCTGCAAGCAGTGGTAGCTCAGGCTACATTTAAACCCCAAAACCTACCCTAAGCACCCCCCAGACCCTATGGTCTCTCCTCAGTTTGAGCAGTTACTCAGCATTTAGTAACTCCAGTAAAATCCTTCCATTCCAGACACGTTTGATTTAAAGGAACTTCTGGGAATATGGTCCCTATTCACTTTGAGGAAAATGGTTTTAAGCTTGTAGTATTTTCAGGTGATTTCCTTATGCCTTTCTGAGATGGATTCGTGTGCTTGTAAGGAGCATGACCACACCATTCCTTGGTTAATCCCGATTATCACTGCTGGGAGGGAATTGGGAGCAGATCCCACAGCCACACCTCAGTGTTTCAGCAGAAGCTTACGGGTACAAACGCTTCCTTTTGCGCATTCCCTGGTCCTCCCACAACCCTTCCTGCCCCGGGAAACATCAACTATTTGCATATTAATACTGATAATGAGTGGCTGGGAGGTTTCTCGTGATTTCAGAGCCCAGCGGTCACCCGTGGGAGGAAGGACTCGAGGCTGCTGACGCAGGGCTGGGGAAAGCCCCGGGTGCAGGGCTGAGGATCTGCCCCAAGGTTGCTGTGGGATCCCAGCAGTGCCAGTCTGGTGTGTGGGCAGCCCGGGCTGCCAGAGCCCCCTGCCCAGCAGCAACAGGGGCCATTTACCCACATTTTTAGGTGGTGACTTGCAAAGGTGCTTCCTGTTGCTGAGCTGGCAGAGCCTCGCCGCAGCAGGGATGAACGTGCCCTGCCAAAACTCATCCCGCTCTGACTGAGCTTTATTCCTCCCCCACAGAGCTGTGGAGGTGGAAGGGACTTTGTGAGGCCATCCAGGCCAAAATCCTGCTCAAGCAGGGTCACCCAGAGAGCGGTGCAATGTCCAGGTGGCTTTTGAGCATCTCCAAGGGTGGAACATCAACTCCCTCAGGCAACACCTGGCAGCTCAGGGTGCCACCACCCTTGTTGGTGGCTCAGTTCCAGTCAGTGGCCACCAAGGCCCCCAGGTCATTTCCTGCCTTTCCAGCTGATCAGCATGTGCTGGTGCTTGTCCCTCTCTGAAGAAGAACTTTATATTTCTCCTTGTTGAACTCTGTGAGATTCCTGCCTCCCCATTCCCAGCTGTCCAGGTCCCTCTGGGTGGCACCACGACCCTCTGGCACATTACCCAGCCCACCCAGTTTGGTGTCAACAGCAAGAATTGTCAAAAGGACATCCTGCCCCATCATCCAGATCACTAAGGACAATGTTAATCAGGACTGGAGCCAGGATTCCTGGGACTGACCCCTGGGATACAGAATCAGTCACTGGCTGCCAGCTAAACTTGGTGCCACCCATCACCACCCAACCACTCCCCCAGTTTTCAATCCACTCTCTCTCTCTGCTCCTCCAGCCCCAAGAGTGAGGGCTCCAAATCACCAAATCAGCTTTGCAGCATTGCAGGGGATGAGATGCATTTTCAAGTTTATTTTGCACCCAAAACAGCTGGAAAACGGCCGTGGGAAAATCTGTGGGCCAGTCAATCATCGAGGGTGACTTGCAGGGAGCAGAGGCTGGAAACTGAAAGGCCACATCCCCTGAGACCCACCAACCAGGACCTTGGTGACTTGTCCTGCTCTGAGCACAAACAAAAGCAGTTTTAAAAGATCCTGTCCTGGCAAGAGGCCACTCGAGCCTGCCAGCACCTCCAGGGCTGCTCGCTGGTGGAGGCTGGAGCAGGATAAATATTTACAAGAGGGCTTGGTGTGAAAAGGTGCCTTTGGATGTCCCAGGCATGAGTTTTGGTTAAAAACCCCCTTATTCACTGAAATCTGTCCCACTGCCCCATGCTCAGCCCCGTGCTGAGCTGGCTTGTGGCCCCCACTGGGGTCAGTCCCTCCAAAATGAGCAAAAAACATCCCAAATCCATTTCTGCTGGGAATGGAGCAATCGGTGGCTGCTTTGCACCTCAGTTTACCCCTAGGAAATGCCAATGTTCATTTGGCCCCAGCACCTCTCTCCCCCAAGGCAGGTACCAGCCTTTCCAAGCCCAGCCCAGCTGAAAAACGATGAGTCTTTTACAAGCTCCTGGTCCCACAGAACAATAAATTTGACTTTTCTCTGTGACTTTTCCTGGCTTGTTCTGTGGCCACCTGAGCCTTGAGCCAAGAGGGCAGCAGAGCCCCTGCCTTCAGCAGCATCTTGGGCGCGGGGGAAATGACACCTGTAACGACACCGAGCCCATCAGGGACGTCCCAGAGCTCTTTGTGTTCATTACCAAGGGGTAATTAATGACTTTGCAGCCTGGAGAGGCCGGAGGGTGGAAGAGGGGGTTGATTTAGGGTGTGAGAGCCATGCCCCGGCTGTGTGGGAAGCAGTGCAGGAGCCGGCAGCTGTGGAGATGCAGGTGAGAGGGGAAGCAGAGACAAAGCTGATCCTTGCAAGGGGATTTTGCTGCCAAATTTTGGGCAGCTGAAGAAGGAGGTGCTGGAGGGATGTGCTCCATCCTAGGGGGTAAAATAGGGCAAGGGGATGAGGCTTGGGGGGCCTGAGTCTGGCTGTGTCACTGCTCCAGCTGCACACAGAGGTTCCCAGGGACTGGCTCTGGATGTTTTGGGGCATTTCCAGACATTCTGGGGGGTTGGAGCCCCACTGGCCAAGCTGCAGGCTCAGATTTGGGGGTGCAGAGGGGGCTGCTGTGCGTGACCATGCCCTTCAGGGCTCATCAGCCCCATGTCGCCAGTTTGATGGTTTGGGTTTGGCTGCTGAGGAAGGGTAAATCCACAGGGTCAAAAATGTCCCTGGTCATGCTGGGCAGCAGATGAGGGGCAGGTGAGGATGTGGGACATCATTGCCAGCTCACCCCGATCTGGTGGCTCCAGTCTGGGAGAGCTCCCCAAGATTTGGGCAGTGACAGAAGCTGCATTTGGGTCTCTGTCTGGAGAGGGATCGTGTTGGGAGCTCGGGATGAGCGCCCAGGTGGGATGATAACTCTGGAGTGGCTGTTGCTTTGGCAGGAAAACAAACCTGATCAGCCTAATCTCAGCTGGGAAGGGGATGGGAACCAGCATGGATGGGGATGCTTTGCTGGGAAGCAAAAGGAACTCCTTTAGGACCAATCTACTCACAAAAGGAGTTAAACAAGGCCAAAATGAAGTGCTTAGAGAGTGTTTTCCCCAAGAACAAGGGATTTCTAGGGCTCTGGGTTTGGTTTAAATTCCCATTAAAGCCCTACCAAGGGGAGCTTTTGGTTCTGCCTTTGTAGGATCTGGATGGAGTTACAGCCTCTGAAGTTCAAACCCACTGCCCAAAGTGCTGAAGCACCTCTGGCTGCTTCACCCTGCATGAACCTGCCAGAATTTACCTTTTCTTTGTGAAGAGGCCTGCAATCAGCTGGCAGTGAGGTGCTTTTCCCTAGAAAACAAACCTTTTTCCCCCAAAATACCTACCCAGCTGCACTGGAGGCCTCAGACACGGCACCACTTCAAGGCAGCCTTGTTCTGTGCATCGCAGGCCAAACGCTGCAAGCTCTAAAATTGCCTTGAAAGTGCTTCGTTCATTTTTTTACCCTTTAAAATCCCAGCTCCTGAAAGCATGTGATCGCAAGGAGATGATGTTGCTGAGGAAAGCAGCACTGGGTTTGGGTAAGCACTGAGAAAACAAAAAACCACCAGTGAGGAGTCTCCTCCTCTTTTGTTGGGAAAAATCCCCTCATGACTCGGACAAGCAAAGTGCCGCTGGTTTGAAGGCCCTGCTGGCAGCAGCAGGGCTCGGTGTGGGCAGGGAGGGAAGTGAAAAAGCTTTGCATTTGTGTAAGGCTGCAAAATGGGGTTGCCAAACAGGATGCAGGCTGTGAAACCAGCTGGGCGAGGAGGCTGAGGCCTGCCCGGCTGCATCAATTGCTGGTGCTGATAATTCTGTTTACATTAAAAGGGAGTTAAACCTTTTGGTGGTTCTCTGCTTCGTTAGACACTGCTCTGAGCACTCTGCTGCTATTTGAGTTTGGGTGCACGTTGAGGTTTTTGATACTTAGTTGTGCTGAAATAAATGCTGTTGGTTAAAATTCCCTGGGTTTGCATTCCGGGATTCTGGGGAGGGATGTCACAGGGCAGCAACCACAGAATTATAGAATCATTAAGGCTGCAAAAGACCTTTAAGATCATCAAGTCCAACTGTCAGCCCAGCACCAGCACTGCTCACCACTAAACCCTGTCCTCAAGTGCCACATTCACACATTTTTTTTTTAGCACTTCCAGGGAGGGGTGACTCCATCAGTTCTCTGGCAGCCTGTGCCAGTGCTTTACAACCTTTTCAACGACATTTTTTTCTTAACATCCAATCTCAGTCTCCCCTGGTGCAGCTTTCCTCTCGTTCTGTCACTTGTCCTTTCCCAAAGTGAAGAGCTGGGTGAAAGCCCGTGGGAGAGGGCTCCTGGTCCATTGTGGGGAGCTCCAGCTCACGGTGGTTTCTCTCTCTGAAGAGATGATAAAGAAGTTCCCCGTGTGAGTCAGAGCCTGCTGGGTCCTTCTCTGCAGAGATCACAGGGAATCTGATCCTTTTTGTTGTCCAAGCAGCCCTGGGCTGCCCTGGCCCCCACCACCTGCTCCCAGGGGCAGCCCTGGTTTGTGTCCCACAGGCAGCTTTTCCTTCCTGGCTGTGAGTGATCCCAGGGAAGGTTTGGGTGAAATTCAGCCCAGCTGTTCCCCTGTCCAATGGGGTTCGTGTTCCTACTCCTGCCTGTGCTGCTTTTCCTGCCTCAACAATCAGCAAAGTGTAGCTGTTCAGCCGGAGATTGTCCCCTCTCCCTTTGGTTTCCTGAGGTTGGCCATGTGCCACGTCCTTTTCCCCCAGTTTCTTTTCCTACAGCCCCAAGTCGCTGTCACAGGATTACAAAGGATATTAAAACGAAAGCCTGTTGGGGGGGAGCTGTTTGGGGTTTATAGCTGGGGTTTATTCTGTCTGTGGGCTGGAGGAGTGGGGATGCTCAGGGCAGCTCTGCTCTGAGCCCTTTCTGCTGCCTGTGGAGAGCAGCCTCACCCTTACAAATGTCCACACATCCCTCAAGCTGAAAATAACCTCCAAAATGTTGTTTAGCCTGGACAAAAGGAGGCTCAGGATCTTTTCCAACCTCACTGATTCTGTGATTCTGCAAAAATAATTTGTAAGAGCTTTCTGCAAGCACACCCCAATGCAGCTCTGTGCTGTGGGGGAGCTTGCCTTGCATTTGCAGCTCCCACAGACCTGTGAGGCTGCAGGGGAGCCCCTGGAGGGGATTGGGGTTCCTAATCCCTGCAGGGGATCCTGTCTGAGTGGAAGGATCTCAGCCTCACAGCGTTGGTGCTGGGTGCTTTGGTGGCCACTGAAGAACTGCTTGGGTTGGGACTGTGGGTTCCCCAGGCATATTCAAGTATGACGTAAAGAATGATGTGTGTGTGCATATAGTATGTATTTATATGTCATATATGCCTGTATTTATATGTGTGTGCACAGAAAAAGGTGTGGCAGCACTACTTGAGTGAAGGCAAAGTGGTTTGGGTGCAAATCTAAGGAGATTTGCTGTTGCCTAAATGTGTTTTAACTGTAAAGGAAAACTGTCAGTTCAGCTGTTTTGCAGGAAAAGTGTAAAAGTGGGTGTGTACTGGGGACAGGGGAATGCCAGCACAGCCCCCCTGGCCACTGGGTGGTCTCTGCTGGACCCCTCAGCATGGATCTGACCCACCTCGGCCGCCTCCTGCCCCCTCCCAGCACATTCCCAGCCCGTTCCAGCAGCCCTGCTGGGCCACCCCCTTCCCCCAAAGCATCCCCCTGGTTTCCTCAGCTGGAAGAAGCCGTCTCTTCCAGCGCAGTGTACGCAGGAAAACTCCCGCCTGCTCTGCCCCCAGCCCCTCTAATCCCTTTATGGTGTTTGTGCCGGGCTCCTCCTGCCGATCCTGCTCTTTGCCTTCCCTCTAATCTCCCCATCGAACTGTTTGGCAGGACAAAAATCACCCAACCCGGGGAGAGGGAATGCTCTCCCATGGGGCTCCGTGGTCCAGGTCTCTGGGAGATGCTTTGGAGGTTTAGCGACCAGGGAGAAACTCCCTCAGTTCTGAGTGGCTTCCTGAATCCTGGAGGAAGATTTAGAGTAAAGCCCAAACTCTTCACCCCAGTATCCCTGCTTTGTGCCCAGGGATGATCCCTCTTGGGCCGGTGTGGGGAGGGATCTGACAGGCAAGGCCCAGCCCCCTGCCCTGCTGCAGCACCACGGGGAAGGTGTAAAAAGTCACCCCAGGAGGTAAATTAGTCCGTGTTTAACCCCTTTGTGGTAAAACGTTGTTGTGTTACTGAAGATTTTCAATCTGAAGAATTTCCTAAGGATTTTTTACTCCTATCAAAGCAAAAAACGTCTTTGGTGTGTTTTGGCAAGGCTGAAAGTGCTGGGGCTGATAAAGCTTCAAAGTCAGAGAGATAAAAACTGGGAGTATTTAGGGCTTTGCCAGGTCTCCCCAGGAGGGCTCTCCAGGCATCGCTGCCTGCAGACTGATCCATCAGCCCCCCAAAAAGGCACTGGGAAGGGGAACAGCCCTGCTGCATCCCTGTGGGCCCTGGGATGACATCCCAGAGGACACCAGAGGTGATGGTTGGTCCGGGCTGTAGCAGCAAAGCAGAATTAGCTTCTCTCCCTGCTGTCCTCCATGCAGAGAAACCCCTCTGAGCTGCAGCTCTGAACGGGCTCCACAAAGTCCTCCGGAGATTTCATCTGTGACCTTTTACTTCTCCAAGGACACCCCTGCTCGCTTTCCTGCCCTCAGCTCTGCCGCCTGCCCGACCTTGGGCCAGTCACTGATTCCCTGAGTCGGGAGCCTCGTGGTGGTTAATATTTACTGTACCTGGTGTGGAGGGAGCGGGCAGGAGCCCGGTGATTGCAGGGAGCGTGGGCTTGTTTGGGGTGAAATGTTATTCCAGAGCCTCAAGGATGCAGGTGGGAATCGTGCTCGCTGTTATTGGTGTAACAGAGTTGTTGCTATAGAAATGGCTGGAATTAGGCTGTGGTGAGGTAAGGCTTGATCCCAGGAAAAACTGACTAAGCAGGTGCTCAGCCTTATATGGCAGAAACACTTTCCTGCTCACTAAAATCCTTTTTGGTATGAAATAATTCTGTACATTTGGCGAGCTGCCTCAGGGGTGGTGTTTGGGCAGGGATGGGACCATTGGCAACTTGGGGACATGGTGTAGTGATGGCATTGGGTGTGCTGGGGTAACAGCTGGACTCGATGATGTTTTCCACCCTTAGGAACTCCATGATTCCACACCTGTGCACCCACAGGCTGCTGTTGTCCCTTCTGTCCCCAAACACCACAAACCCACCATGTTTGCCCTCCTGGGGTGGGTGGGCTCTGACCAGGTGAGGGAGTATCGGTGCTGGTTCTGTCTTCCCCTTTTGGGTGGTTTGATGCTCAGTGATTCCAGCTGTTCACAGAGGATCTCTGCTTCCCAAGCCAGGTTTCTGGTGAGCATTAGCACAGCCTGCATTTTGTTTCATTTCTCCCTGGTCTGAGCCCACTCAAGCTCCAGGCTGTTTCTGCACAGGTGGGCACATCCAAGAGGGAAGCCAGAGCTTTCACTGGGAATAAAATGAGGCTCTCCCATAGCCAGCTGAGCCAGGAAGGTGCAGGGTCTCGGCTGAACCCTCGTATCACAATGAACACACCGGTGCTGGCCCTGCTGCCTGTGAAGGACGCAGCGCTTCAGGCTCTGGGGAGACAGCTCCCCTCTCCTCGGCTGGGGTTTGCCACGCTTCCCAAGGGATGCAGATCCATCTCCGTGCTTCCTGCTCAGCGTCAGCCCCTGCTTCTCCAGCCCTGAGGCCGGTCCCGCGGGCTCCAGCTCCCCAGGCAGGACGGAGATGGAGATGGGAGCAGGGAGCCGAGGCAGAGCCGCTGACGCCTCCCCGGCACAGCGCCAGCTCTGTTGCAAGGCCTCCGGGAAATGGCTGCACCAAGGGGTGCATTTCCTCCTGCCCCGGGATGGTTTCCAAAGAAGAATGAGGAAATGCTGAGCTTTGCAACCACATTCATGGATGTGTCCCTAAGATACCCCACAGAGGGAGGTGGCTGCTTTCGAGCTGCACCCCAGCTTCAGTTGCAGGAGACCCTGAATGTCACCAGGGCAGCGTCAAGGACATGGGGGAGACCTGCTTGGCTTTGCCACCGCTGCTCAGGGACCTTGGGCGCATCCCTGGATGCCAACCTCCTTCCCAGGTGCTCTGCTCAGGGCAGCACCCACGAGTTGTGGGGTGGGTGACGTCTGGCCTGCCCACAGCCTGCTGCCACTGATGTCACCGCCTGGTCACCAAAATTGCTAATTAAGTTTTGCTTCTCTCGCTGCCAATCTCATTTCCTGGTTCTTGTGCAATCCCAAGTGCTTTCAGATTTCTTCCCGATTCTTTATCTGCCTGCGGGACCAAAACACCTTCAGAAGAAAAACAGAGCCGATGTCTTGGGTCAGTGCCCGGGGAGGAGATGTCCTGGGGGAGGCAATCAACCGTGGAGTGGTTTTGTTAGCTGCCCTGGTGCAGATGTTTTATTGTTTTGCAGAAAAACATTCCTGGGGGTGAGTCAGGCAGCCACAAGCCTGAGTCTGCCTTAAGAACAGGGGGAATTAGCAAAAACCCAGCTGCTTTAGAGCCCAGTCATGCCTTAAAGCCTTTTCTCCTTTTATAACATCGAAAAACTGCTTGAAACCCGCGGCTGGAGAGTCGAGGTGCACTCCTCCGCCGAGTTTGCTGGGAAGTTGTTTGGAATCTTACCCTCTTCCCAGAAAAAAATCCGGGAGTGTTTGAGATAACCCCCGGAGGCGATGGCATGGGCTGTGCCCGTGCTGGTTGTGCATTGGCACGTTTGGGGTCTCTGCTCTGACACGTGGGAGCCTCTCACGCAGGATCCATGGAAAACTGGGAAGGCAGCGAGGCGTTTAATTCACCTAATTGGATCTGCGTTCGGCTGGATAGGTGGAAATTGCTGCTATATTGAAATAATCGACCCAAATTCACACCTGTTGGCTGAGGATTTTTAGTTGACTGTAAATCACAGCAGAGCCTGTGCTGAGCGTGGATAGTTTGGGGGTTTAAAGAGACTTTAGTACTCTCTGGTGCTTAAAAACTGTACTTTAGCTCGGCGCTTTATAGATGGGAAGGGCTGCAGTAGGAGATTTCAGTGTTTTCCCAGTAGCTCTCCCTGCAGCCCTCAGCCTTTCCTCCCTTCGAAGGAAAGCCTTGGGGGCAAACGCAGCCCTGCAGCCACGGCGGGGCTGAAGCCGGGGGAGGAAGGGGTCATTCCTGGGGTGTCCAGGGCAGGATGCGGTGAGAGAGGTAGTGGTAGGGCTGCCAGGCATCTGCCTGCCCCTGTCCCGGGAATCTGGCTCCTCCTGTCCCCAAGGATTGGGCTGCCCCTGTCTCCGGGGATCTCGTTGCCACTGATGTCCCCAGGACCACGCAGGCACCCAGATCCATTCCATCACACATCCCCAGGGCATGGTCCCAGCCAGGCTTTTGGGGTGCTGGGGGGAGCACAACTCAGCAGCCTCCCCAGCTCCTCACCCCACAGCAACTTAGCAGAGCTGGGGGAAAAGCACCTGCACACGTGTAAGAGGGCAACCCTACGAAAACAAGAGGCCAAGAGGGATGACACACGCAGAGAGGGGATAGAAGGTGGTAAATAGTATTTTCAATGAGTAATACTTGTTATTTTTTAACAAACAATAAGTTGTTTAGCCAGTAACTCACTACTTTTTAAATAAACTGATGCTTTAGCCATGAGATAGCTGTCGTTTTTAATAAGTACTTTTAATAAGAAAAGAAAACAATACTAAACGTCCTCAATGGGTGTCCGGGGGGGGGGCCGGGGCCCGGCGCTGCCTCCCC
>NW_008239284.1:1008844-1021488 GCF_000691975.1 Corvus brachyrhynchos
GGGGTGATGTGGCACTCACCTGTGCGCCCTCGCAGGGCCGTCGCCATGTCGGTGTCGCACAGCTCCAGGCTGAACAAGCTGGTGCGGGAGCAGTACATGAGGCTGCCCCAGGATGGGAGGGTTCAGGTCACCTACGTCTGGATCGACGGCAGCGGCGAGGGAGTGCGCTGCAAGAGCAGGACCCTTGATAAGGAGCCCAAGAGCATCGAAGGTAATGCGGCTGCTTGTCCCTCAGGGTGATGGGTGGCGGCGTGGAGGGCCCTGAGCATCGCCTGGGAAAAGTTCTGGGATGCTTTGGGCGGTGGGAGTTGGGACGGGCTCTGCCTGGTTGCGTGGCACCAGTGATACTTGTTGCAGCTGTCCGGTGGGGTTGCACCGAGCAGCAGGGTAAATATCCAACCTGCGTCCCTGCGGTTTGCTTAATCCGCTAATCTCTGCTATTAGTGCTGGGTGGGAAGGGAAGGATGAGTTCCTCGCCCCTTTCCACCAGGCAAGCAGGCATGGAGACGTGTCGGCATCTGGATGGGGCTTGGCAAAGGGAGGTGGAGTGGCTGGGACTGATCCTGCCCGTGCCTGATGGTGCTGGGGGGGTGGACACACTGAGGGTCAGGGAGCACCCACGGGCTCCGGGGATGTGCAAGAAAACCTTTGTGGCCATCATCCCATGGAACCCAGTGCCCTTTAGGTGCTCCATCCTGGATCCAAGCCACCAGCACTTGGCACAATCCATATGTGGACCTTTTCCAACCTCACTCCCTCCTCCGTCCCCCTCCTGCCTCGCAGATGTCCCCGAGTGGAATTTCGATGGCTCCAGCACGGCGCAGGCAGAGGGCTCCAACAGTGACATGTTCCTGGTGCCCGTCTGCATGTTCAGGGACCCTTTTTGCCTGGACCCCAACAAGCTGGTGCTCTGCGAAGTGCTGAAGTATAACAGGAAACCCGCAGGTGAGCACCCCCAGTTCCCGAGGGTCACCCCCCTATTATTTAGGGTGTCACCTCCCCCAGGAGCCGCTTGCTCGGGCCCGCTGGCCCCGGGGCGCAGCTGAGCGCCGAGCACTTGGCCCGAGGCTCCGAAATCCAAGCGCTGGTGGCGGTGGTTGCTTGCAGGAACCTGTTTTAGTGGCACAGGGCGAGGAGAAGAGCAGCGAGACGTGGAGCTCACTCACGGCACTCGCCAAAGGCGTCGCCCGGCTCTCGGGCCCGAGCTCGCCCAGCCCTGGGGGGAGCAGGAGCTGGAAGTGCGGGGGTTTTAGCTTGCCGAGGTTGTGGTTGGTCTCTGGAAGTGCGGGGGTTTTAGCGTGCCGAGGTTCCCCTCTGGGGTTTTAGCTTGCCGAGGTTGTGGTTGGTCTCCCCTCTGGGGTTTTAGCTTGCCGAGGTTGTGGTTGCTCTCCCCGCCGGTGGGAGGCTGCAGAAAAGGAAGGAGAAGATGCTGAGATGGCGTGTGCTCACTCAGAGTGACCTTTTGCAAACAGCCCCAGAACGCGCCGGCTCTCGGTCTTATCACCGAGTCTGCAGCCGCACAAGTCTGCAGTCCGTCTTGTCCCTCTGATAAAGCCCCAGACACAGGAAGAGGAGCCTGTTTGCAGGGACGCGCTGAGGGGCTCCCGGAGGGGATATTTGCCACTCGAGCAAGGCTGTGTCCCGTTGGGTGTGAGGGGGAGGGAGAGGGCATCTGCGGGTGATGCACTTCTGCCGGGAGAGCGGGGGCTGCGGGCAGGGATGGTGAAAGACGGGGCTGATTCCTCCTCCAGCAGCGCCCTGCCTTTCAGCCACGGGTGGGGGGAAGTGTCTTGGTTGAGATTCCTGCCCGGCAGCTCCTCCACTAGAGGAGTTTGTAAAGAGAGCCCCTGATCCTGGAGCTCCCGGGGCAGAGAGCTCAGCCCTGCTGGCGAGAGGGGTGCACCCTCCAGCCCTCCCCGTGGTGGGTTTCTGTGGACCGTAAGGGCTGTGTGGGCTCAGGGGAAGAAATTTTCTTTCTCTCGCTTCCCACTCCCACTGCTTCCCTCCAGCCCTACTCTCCCCAGCTGCTCTGAGGCTTTTATTGGAAGTTAAGGCAGAATGTGCAGCCTGGAGCCTGCCTGTCCCAGTCACAGCAGTTTTTCAGCCTCTTAATTGGTCCAAGCTCTCATTTCCCGTGCCTGGCATGCTGTCCCATGTCTGGACTCTTCTCTTATATCTGTGTTTTCCTGGCAAAGCCCCAGTTGCCTTGAGCACTTTGAAAGGCCAAGGCAGGGCCAGCCAGTCTGGATGCTAACCAAAACCATGGAGCTGGAGAAAGATAAGGGATAATTAAGATGAGGATGAGGGCTGAAGGAGTGATGGAAGATATATGGTCCCTGATCCCAGGTCTGCTGAATGCCTGTAGGATGGGGCTGGGGTAAAGCTCCTGGTCTCTCAGTGAGTAAGAGGAGGAGAGGGTGCTCATGGACCATCAGCAGTGGTTTGGGGAATAGGGTAATTAAACCCTCTTGACCTGATGCTCTGGTGATGGAGTAACTTCGAGGAGGAATTGGTGAGCAGGAAGGGGGATTCACTCATGATTTCCTTAAGGCTTCTGTGGGAAGCGCTTGGCAGTGATGGAGCCTTGGTCTCGGAGAGGGCTGGAGCAGAGTGTGGGGGGTGCTGGCTCACAGCACTGCTCTAACCCAGGCCTCTCTGCTCCCAGAGAGCAACCTGAGACACACATGCAAGAAAGTCATGGACCTGGTGAAGGACAGCCACCCCTGGTTCGGGATGGAGCAGGAGTACACGCTGCTGGGCATCAACGGCCACCCCTACGGCTGGCCCGACAACGGCTTCCCCGGCCCGCAGGGTAAGAACTCCCTCCTTGCCCCAGCCTGAAATCTCCCCTCAGCTCCCACCCTGCTGCCTGTGGGGTGCTGCATGGTGGCAGTTCCCCCATCCCCAAGCTCGGTGCAGCTTTGCTGTCAGGGATGACCCCAGGTAGGAGCTGTTTACCGAGAGCACCTGGTGCCCCGTGGCTCACGTGAGCCGGGTGGCCATGCCGCTCCCGCCGGACCCTGCTTGCACAAACAGCTCAGCTGCACGACTTGTTTGGCAAGGGCTGGAGAACTGGGCTGGAAAAACCTCCTCCCCGTGGCTGTTGGGGAAAGGGCTTGGCATGGCGCTTGTGCCCTCCTGCAGCAGCGAGCCAGCTCCTCAGCTGCCTCCTGGGAGACAGCCAGAGGTTTCCCAACCTGATTTTTGTGTGGACCGGCCGCTTGCAACATCTCCCTTCCCCCAGGCGGGGAGAAGATCTTTGCCTGACCTGCTTGAATAAGAAAGATATCAAACCCCAGCGAATTGGATTTCCTAGCCGTGAATAATGCCAGCTGTTGTCAGAACAATCTCGGATGCTTGATGTGCTCAGAGGGTCAGGGAGGTGCCCCAGGGCAGACCAAACTTTCCTTATCTCGAGGCCACCTCCCAACTGATGTGTTACAAGTCTTATTTAACTGCCCAGATAAGGCTGAGGTTGCACAGATGAACTGCTCACACTGCTGGTCCTGCAGCTGGGGGTCAGTGGCTTGATGTCCTGTGGAGAGAAACATCATTTTAATTCCCATAAATCCTCTGCCCGTGACAGCAGGTACCCGGCAGTGTGGAATTATGCTACAATGCTGTTGTTGCTCCCCAAAGCTTTCCTTGGGTGGTGATTCCTTGTTCTTTCCAGGCCCCTATTACTGCGGGGTTGGAGCAGATAAGGTGTATGGGCGTGACATCGTGGAGTCCCACTACAAGGCTTGTCTCTACGCGGGGGTGAAGATCTGTGGCACCAATGCAGAGGTGATGCCCTCCCAGGTATGTGAGGATGGCCCCAGGCAGCCCATTCCCAGTGATGGATATGAGTTATCCTGAGGCTGGAATAACCCAGCAACCCCCAGCTCCTCTGGAAACCCAAATCCAGTCACTCCTCACATCGGTTTTGCCTGGATGGGAGCAGTTGCACTGCTAGAATGGAAATGTGCATTTGATTTTCTCGTAACTCACCCCGAGCTCCTCGCACAGCTCAGCCTGAGCTCTGCAGGCAGAGCAGAGTTGGGAGCTCCCCATGGGAGTGGGGATGCAGGGGACAGAAGAGCTGGGACAGGCTGTGGGAGCACCATGTGGAGTGATGGGGTCTGAGCCCTGTCCTGCTGCCTGGGAACTGGGAAACTTGGATGGGACATGGCCCAGGAGAGCAGCTGGGAGGATTTGGGTTTATCTGGGTGTGAGCAGGAAGGAGTCCCTGATTGCATTAGGCAGGTGGCCAGACTGACCACCTTTGGGTCGCTGACTCTCCTGCTGCTGATGTGGCTGGGGGGTGATAAGCGGGGGCTTATCTGCCGGGGAGCCAAGACAGGACTTTTACCGACCCTGCTGTTTGCCCCGACTTCTTCAGGGTCCTTCTTGGCTGCCTTCCACATCCTGGGCTCCGGCTCTTCCACGCCAGCAGCCGTCAAGACGTCACCCTGTGCTTAGTCACCATGGGTGGTGCAACCCTGGCTCCAGCTGGGCAGGAAGCAGCCCTGGGAAGGACTAACAGGCTCCTTGTTAATCCTCTGCCCTGTTTGCAGTGTGGGTTGGGGGTCCTGCACCAGCCTCGGTCAGACGTGGTGCTTATTTCCCTCTGTTTTAAACTAAAATCCTTCTGATTTGCTCTACATCGTCATGAGCAGTTTATTCCCATTTTTCTGCGTGCCAAAGCTGTCCTGTTGCTTGACTCATTGCTCCCCGTCCTTGTTGCTGATTCCCAAGGGTAACATTCAGCTGCAGCCCAGGCTGGGAGGGGCAGGGATGTGGTGGCTGGGGAGGCACCCACCTGCCCATACTGACCTGTGCATCTGTTCGCCCTTTCCAGTGGGAATTCCAGGTGGGCCCGTGTGAAGGCATTGAGATGGGGGATCACCTCTGGATGGCTCGCTTCATCCTCCACCGTGTCTGCGAGGACTTTGGAGTTGTGGCCACACTGGACCCCAAACCGATGACCGGCAACTGGAACGGCGCTGGGTGTCACACCAACTACAGCACCGAGGAGATGCGGAGAGAGGGGGGTCTCAAGTGAGTCCTAGGGGAGGGTCTCAAGGGGGAGTCTCAGGACTCAAATGAGTCCTGGAGGGCTCCCTGGGATGTACCTGGGGAGGTTGGGGGTGTCCTGGGCCATGTGGAAGTGTCTCCCTACCTGTGTGGCTGCACCAGGCACGGTTGGGGCTGTCCCAGCTCATTATTTTAAGAGCAGCTGATCCTATGAGGGTGTCCCCTGAGCTGTCCTTGTCCCTGCACAGGAGGAGGGGGTGACACCCCCCAAATGGACCTCCTGAACCCCCTCTCCTCTCCCACAGACACATCGAAGCTGCCATCGAGAAGCTGAGCAAGCGGCACGATTACCACATCTGCGTGTACGACCCGCGGGGCGGCAGGGACAACTCCCGGCGCCTCACCGGCCACCACGAGACCTCCAACATCTTTGAGTTCTCCGCCGGCGTGGCCAACCGAGGTGCCAGCATCCGCATCCCGCGCCAGGTGGGCCAGGATGGCTACGGCTACTTCGAGGACCGGCGGCCGGCAGCCAACTGCGACCCCTACGCGGTCACCGAGGCCATCATGAGGACGACGGTGCTCAATGAGACTGGGGTGGAGACCAAGGACTACGCTGACCACTGAGGCTGCGGGCTGGGTGGAGGTTCTCATGCCTACAGTAACTTCTCACGTGGGATTTGTGCCTGTACAGTGTCCTCGGCTGCAAGCTCAGACTCTTTTTAGGAACCTCGCTTCTGCTCTTGTGAAACGTGGCCTTAGAAATACGTATTTTATAGCAAGAGGGAGGGGCCCAACCTATTTTCTCAACCACTTTGTTTTTTCTGGTTCCTGGTTTTAGGTCGTGAGGTTTTTTGTTTTGGTTTTTTTTTTTTTTTTTTAAAACTTGGATTGAATTTTTTTCCCGAATGGACTTTACACTGTGATGTACATAGATCCCAATGTGGATGCTGCAGCTGCTGCTGTTGGCACCTGGGGAGGGTGGGTGCTTTTTTTTCCATATCTCTGTCGCAAGGAAATTATAATAAATAATCTTCCTGGCTGCGTGGCAGCTGGGTTATGCCGTGGCAAGTGCATTTTTCTGTGGCTCCTAGAGCTCCAAGGAGGTTTTAATTTAGGTGTTGCTGGTAGGTTGCAGCTACTGAGCAGCCTGGGCAGGAGCTGGAGGAGCAGAGCTGCTGGAGGATCCTTGAGGCAGGTGTCTGGAGCTACCTTGCCTCATTTTCTGGCCCAAAGGCCATCTCCTTCCATCGTGATCCCAAAGGCAAACAGAGCAGTGCGGGCTGAGCAAACAGCGGCCGGGGCAGCAGCTGGCGGGCGTTTACACAGGGTGTGTGCTGCTGAGTCAGCACAGCCAGCCTGGCCCCGGCACAGCCAGCGCAGCCCTCCCCTCTGGGTGCAGGAGGGGACCCTGGGGACATCCCTCCTGCTTCCTTGGTGAACCACAGGGTCATGGTGCAGCTCCTTGGGTTGGAGTCTCTTCACAAGGTAGAGGTCATAGATTTATTTATGGAATCACAGAGAGCTGTGGGTTGGAAGGGACCTAAAAGCCCATCCAGCTGCACCCCCTGCCAGGGGCAGGGACACCTTCCACTGTCCCAGGCTGCTCCAAGCCCCGTCCAGCCTGGCCTTGGGCAGTGCCAGGGATCATCCAGGGGCAGCCACAGCTTCTTTGGGCACCCTGTGCCAGGGCCTGCCCACCCTCCCAGGGAATAATTTCTTCCTAACATCAAATCTAAACCTACTCTCCTTCCGTTTGAAGCCATTGCCCCACACCCTATCAAATTCACAGGCACTTCCATGCAGATGGGTGTTAACAGCATCTCCAGTCCCAGACCCTCGGGTCACTCCACAATGCAGGGGTGGTGATGATGGGTGCAAGCACAGGGGCCACCCCTCTAACCCCAGGGACCTCTCAGTCAGGTCAGGCTTTTGGATCTGACCCAGCTGCAGTCACCAGTGGGGGGGGGGTCACTGTCAGTGAGGGGAAGCAGCAGCGTGGATATCGCCTCCAGTGCAGTCATGTGGATTCTGAAATGGGTTTTATGTTTATCCTTGAATCTGACACAGGTAACAACCTGGACTAAAGGTCTCTGAGTCCCTCCTGCAGGTCACAGTACTGCCAGTGGCACAGGGAATGAGTGGCACAGGGAATGGGAGATGGTCAAGCCCACGAGCAGCCAGGAGCCCTCAGTGCCTCTGAGCTGTTCAAGAGTAAATGGGACCCAGTCTGCACCCTAAAAAGGAATGATTTTCCTTCCGCAAGTTGCTGTTTGGGATGTTTAATGTTTTTCATCAAAACCGCAAGCCTGTCTTGCTTTCCTCTCATTTTTATGATGTCTCTAATGGGTAATTTGAGCACTGGGACAGCGACTGATGGATGCAGCTGGAAAATCGATAAAGAGCTAAATCAGGAGCGGAGAGACTCCTGTCTGCTTTGCTGGCTGTACCAAGGGCTGAAGTACTTCAGCTTTCATCACACTGTGCTGTACAGACACTATGAAATTTGGGAATCGTGTGAGTTCACATTCCCAATGTGGAAACATCTGTGGCCGGACACAGCACCGTGGGACATCAAACATTTTGTGTCTCTGGCTCTCACCCTGTGGTTCCCCTCCAACCAAGGACCATCCTCTCCAGGGTAGAGTAGTGAGGCTCCAGGCACAATCCAGGAGCTCTCCCAAAGCTACTCCCTGAGCTGGGATCAGTCCTGTCCCCACATGCCAGGAGCCACTGTGCGCTTGGAGACATTCCTGTTGTCCTCTGCCAAAACACACATCTTCTCACGTACTTTTTGAGGTCAAAATGGGTCAGAAAACACATGTCAGGGTTTTGGGTTTTTTCCTAAAGCAGAAGTGCTTCCCACCCACAGGGCCCTCAGCACAGGGGAAACAAGGACAACGCCACATTCCCACAAAGGGCTTTTCCAATAGTTTTGCCGTGTTTACCTCTGTTGAAGGTGGGCTGCTGGGTTCAGCAAGGTACTGGGGATGGAGCCAGCCCTCGGGCTGAGGTTTGAGGCCATGGCAGAGGCTATGGTGTCCCCATCCCATCCCCATCCACGGGTTGGACAATGCTGGGAGGAGACACACCCAGCATCTCCTGGTGTTCCATGCTGGGCTGCGATGGGTGGGAGTAGTGCCCGATCCCAGCTGGGATGCAGCCTGGAATGGGGCTGCTGGGGTGGGTCGGTGTTATCCAGGGCTCTCCCGAAGGATCTTCTGAGGTGCATTGGGTCAGCGTTATCCAGGGCATTCCCGAAGGAGCATCCCGGGGTGGATGGGTCGGTGTTTTCCAGGGCATTCCCGGAGGAGCATCCCGGGGTGGATGGGTCGGTGTTATCCAGGGCATTCCCGAAGGAGCATCCCGGGGTGGATGGGTCGGTGTTTTCCAGGGCATTCCCGGAGGAGCATCCCGGGGTGGATGGGTCGGTGTTATCCAGGGCATTCCCGAAGGAGCATCCCGGGGTGGATGGGTCGGTGTTTTCCAGGGCATTCCCGGAGGAGCATCCCGGGGTGGATGGGTCGGTGTTATCCAGGGCATTCCCGGAGGAGCATCCCGGGGTGTCCCGGTGGTGGCACCTGCCGGGGCCGGGGGTGACAGGGACATTCGGGGGGCTGGTGCCCTCTGCAGGCGCGGACAGGGATCGCAGGGAGCAGCGCCCGATTTGGGCTGGGAAAATCCCCTTGGATCATCGGGTCCCACCGTTCCCCCAGCACTGCCAAGGCCACCACTAACCCATGTCCCCATGTCCCCAGGTCTCCATGTCCTCACATCCACACGGCTTTTAAACCCCTCCAGGGATGGTGACTACACCGCTGCCGTGGGCAGGGCTGGACAACCCTTTTGGTGAGGGGATTTTCCCTGATATCCAACCTAAACCTCCCCTGGTGCAGCTTGAGGCTGTTTCCTCTCATCCTTGTTATCTGGGAGAAGAGACCGACCCCCGCGTGTCTTCACCCTCCTTTCAGGTGGCTGCAGAAGGTGCTGTGTAAAACATGGATTCCTGCCTCACGTATTTTTACCCTCTAATAAAGATGTTTGATAGCCAGAAATCCAGCAGCTGCCATAACACAGCGCAAGAGAAGTGACTATAACTAACAGACAATCCGGTCCCAGATCTGATTTGGCTTTCTTGCACCCTTACAGAAGGACAATTAAATATTAGGAGGTGAAGGAAAATAAATCTACTTAACACACTCCAAATCATTTCATGCTGCTGTAAAGCAAAATTCAAGTTAAGATGGGAGGAGTGAAACAGAACCTTTGCCTGCATCAACCAGAACTGTCAGCAATACTTTTAGGGAGAAAAGCACCACAGCAAACCAAAACATCAAACTTCTTTGGTTTAGGCTCAGGCTGTGCCCACCAGCCCCCAGGACCACCCTCACCCACGGGGCAGATACAAACCTTGTATTTCCACACAAGCACTCACAGATAGTGGCAAATTAAAACCCGTGGGGCTGTATCCAGCCCCCATCGCAGCCCTGGGCTGGAGGCACGGAGCTGGGTGCTGCTGAGGGACACATTATCCCTCAGGAAGAGTTTTCCCCAGGGCTGTGACCCAGTAGATGGATGAGAGACTCCAGGATGTGGCTCCAGAGGGTGACCAAGGTGGGACACATCCTCATATCCTCATCCAGGCATCCCCTGGGGTCCCTTCCTTCACCAAGCGCCCCAGGAAGGTGCTGCAGAGAGGCCGCCCGTGGTGGGTGAACATCGTGGCCACCCCATGAAAGTGAGCGACAGCGCAGGGGCTTGCACATTTCTCCCTTTTCAGAACTCTTTTTACCACTATAAATTCCATTACTTTGAATTTAGCCAAAGCCTTCAGGATTTAATTTTTTTTTCCAAGCCAGTTATAAAAAGGGCATTGGAATTACAATTCCAGTGCTAACAATAGCATTACTCAAAGCCGCTGCCCAGAAGTGGGGAGCTCTGGATAGAATAAAGACCTAAACTAAAATGTCAGTAATAACTCCTTTTTGTCCCTTCCTTGTCTTCCAGCCCACACAATCTGCTCGGGTCTGTCTATCTTAATGAGCATTAAAATGGTTTCAAATTAGATCTACAGAAAATTGAATTTTTTTCCCTCAAAAGCTTAGTCTGGCCTTTAAAGGCCACTGATCATATTTTGGTTTTGTGTGAGAGCATCTTTGATCTCAAAGGCTCTCAGCTCGCAGAGAGACGCAGCTCATTACCAGCAATTTGTTGCTGTTGGAATGCAAGTGGAGGGGGACAGGCACCATGGGGAGAGAGTCGGGGAGAGGTTTGGCTGGGGGGTCCTTGTCCCCAGACCCCACTAGCCCTGTGTGGCTCTCCTGGCCCCGAGTCTGGCCCCCAGGCTGGCAGGTGGGTGGTCACCAGGCTGGTCTGGGTTTGCAGCCAGCTGCTCTCAGCTTGGTTTGGTCCCCAAAAATGTGGGATGAAAGAGCCCCATGAGCCCGACCCGAGCTCCAGGTGGGCCGTTTGTGGAGTCCTCGGGGACACCCCCGGTGACAGCAATGTCTTGCTGAGATGCAGCAGTTACCTGGCAATGCACAATGGCTTTTCTTGTATTGCTGCTGCTAAACCCCCTCTCCACATCTGGGCTGGGGCTCGGTCCCAGTGATGCCTTGAGAGACCTCCCAGAAAGAGAGACTAGACAGGAGCAAGGGAATAAAGGGAGGTATTTATTTGAAAGGCCTTCAAAGGTACCCGTGGGGAGCCAGAGGCCATTGCCAGGATGGACCCCAAGGTGGACCCCAGGTCACGAGTTCTTCACTCTTTTATAGGTTTGGTTCATTGGCATAGCAGGGTTAATTCTCCAATTAAAGCTCCAGTTTCCCCCACAGCTTATCCCCCCCTTAGCAGCTCTTTGGTTTATACTTTTGGTGTAGGAAAGTCTAGGTATCCTTGGAGAGCAGGGCCAGAGAGGCTTTGTTATGTCTGCCCAGCACGAGAGAGCAGAAGTGAACAGGCTCCAAGAAACTCCAGAGTCACACACCAGGCAGTGCAGGACTGGAAAAATATAAGGGTTAAAACCTAAGGCATCACCAGGGGCTCTGGGGAAGGGGTCAGGCTGCCCGAGACCTGCTGCTCCCTCTCTGCTGGGAAGATGCAGCAATCAGACTTTCCAGGAAAGCCTGTTACCATGGCAGGGCTCAGCTGCTGCTGCTGCAAAAAAAAAAAAAAAAAAAAAAAAGCAACCAATCTAGATGGTGCAAAGCTGAGCAATCCTGAGCACTGCGGTGCCCTCACTGTCTGGGGGTGTTTGTAGGGCACAAATGGCCTCAGGGTGAGCAGTTGGGGTTAAGTTGGGGCTTGCACCTGGGTGTAAGAGGAGCCACCAGGCCTGGGAGAGAAGGCAGCAGAAGCTGTGACGCTGCAGAGCAGATCTGCCGCCTGCCCCCACCACAGTCCTGCTTGTCTCAGTCACACTGGGATGGGCAGAGTCCCCGTGAGGTCACAGCAGCACTTTGATGGTTGACTCGAGAAAGTTCTGCAAAGAATGCAGCTGCCCCAGGTGTTCCTAGAGCAGACTCCTCAAAGGAGTCCTTAATGACCTGCAGCAGCTCCCTCTGCTCGCCCCAGCACCCCTCCTGAGCTCTCAGTCCTACTGATGGGGGAGCAGGGCCAGGGAAGCCATCACAGGCACCCACCAGCTGCAGGCTGGGAGCTGCATGGGGTGTCAGACCTCCAACAGGCGTTAATGGCCATGACCAGCCCAATTCAAGGGCCACAAAGCAAATGGCTGTCGTTGCTGCCTGGTCACTTGGTGAGAACACATCGTAGACCTCCCTTCATCTGCTTTACCTGCCACCAGCTCAGCTGGCAGTGGCACGGGCTGTGCTGTCCAGCATGTGGTTCTGGCATGGGCAGGGACTCACCTCTTGAGAGCAGCGCTGTGGCAGGGTGTGGATGGGGAAGGCATCGCTGCTGCCCTGGCAGTGGAGGATGTTTTAGTGCTGCCTCCCGCTCTGGCCAGGGCAGGTTTGTCAGGTGTGACTCACCTGCCGCGTGACGGCTCTGGCTGGCCTCGGGGCGGTGACCTTTGAGTCTGGCGGATTAGCTCATGGAAACCCAAATTATGACTCGGAAAAGGGAAATACCTGGTGAGGGACAATTCCCGGGCAGCCCCGATGAGCAGGGGTAGGAACAGCAAGGTGTGGTGGGGGGGACAGCTGTGCTCCCCTGGCTTTTTCCCCCAGCATCCCCGTCTGATGCAGCCAGCCAGCAAACTCCTTTGGAAAGCATTACTTCACAAAGAAAAATGTGCCGAGGCTGATGATGCCCTCGGGCAGAGGCAGAGCGCTGCTTCAGCAGCAGCTTGGGCTGAGAGATTAACTCCTTCCCCTGCACGCCTGGCTCGGGCTGCTTTTCTGGTCCTTGTGTCAGCACTGCTGGGGTACCATCCTGACCCTTACCCAGGCCCTGGGTGATGGGAAGGGCTCCGCACGTAGCCTTACAGCATGGAGGGGTGGTTTTGTTTGGAAAGGGACCCTTGGCTGTGTCACCAGGTGTTGGTTGGGCTGTTCACTCCATGAGCCACTCACATCAGCAGGTGGAGGGGGGTCCGTGTCACCCTGAGCCTTGCTCCTCAGGATGCATCTGCTCCTGCACCAAGCCCTAGGTTGGCTCCGGCATGC
>NW_008239284.1:1021589-1028356 GCF_000691975.1 Corvus brachyrhynchos
GGAGCAGCTGCTGGGACATGTTTCTCCATGCTGGGGATTGCTTTATTTCGCTCTGGACACATGGAGTACTGGTGACAAGCAGGAAAATTAAGTGTTTTTCTCAGCAGCGGGGTGGGGAGATGTGAGTTGAGAGAGGGAGTGGGACTCTCTGTGAGCTGTCACAGACAGCCAGGTGTGGGAGAGAAGGAGGGGTGTTTGTGGGGTGCCTGCACCCCAGGGTTCTCCAGCTTTGTCACTGATGTGACCCTTGGTGCACAATCTCCTGTCCCCGGACACGCGCTCCTGGGTTGTGTGGAGGGTTGAGGGCTTTCTGGGGGATTTCTTGGTGACTTTTGTCCCTGGCATGTAGGTCAGGGGCCATGCCACAGCTTTTTACCAGCTGGAATTGGGACATCTGGGCTTCTTGAGTGAATTAATCCTAGCAGAGAGGGCTGTTGAGCCACGCAGAGATTGAATCCTCTGGTTGGCAGCTATGGTCGTCTCATGACACCATTGTCGTCACTGGCTCTCTGTCACAGGCTGTCTCCCCTACAGCCAACCATGTGGGAGTGTTCCTCAGCCATTTCTGGGAGGAATTCAGTGGATTTAGGTGAAAGTGCTGCAGGAGGTGTGGACCTTGGCTGGGAGTCGCTAATAAGATGTCACTTCCCTGGTGGTGAGTCTATGGTGGAGAAGTGATCTGCCCACCGAGAGGGATGGGATCAAACATCAGGAGTGTGTGAAGAGCTGTTGGCTGGGTCCATGGTGGGTCAATGTCCCGGGCAGCCATGCTGAGATGTTACAGGAGAAAAGGGAAGTAGAAGAACTGGGCAGTGAAGGGGAGGAAAGCATGAGAGCCAGGACAAATACAGGATCCAAATTTCTTGCACCTCAGGTGGTGTCAGGCAGGGTTAGTGATCGCGTGCTGCTGGACCCTCTGCCTGCCCAGGACATCTCTTGGGATGGCAGACACCTGGGGATGGAGCTGCCCTGCACAGGTTTCCCTGGAGGAATCCCCATGACCCTTGACCTCAGCCTGCTCCTACGTGTGTAACAGCAACTGCTGCCTTTCCCTGGCCTTGATAAACCTGGTGTAATTCTTGGTGTGGTCCTGTGCAGGGCCAGGAGCTGGACTTTGCTAGTCCTTGTGGGTCCCTTCCAGCTCAGGATAGTCCATGAGTCTATGAAATGTCATTTTGCAGTGAGTGACAAATGCAAAATCCTGAGTGGTGCTGGAGTATGAGAGTCCAGCCTGTGGTTTCAATTTTTTCTCAGGCAAGGTCCCACTGGGATCACTGAGGTCGAGTGAGTGAATCCTCCTATTCCCACAGTCTGTAAGTTGTGCAAACTGCTGTCCCTGCAGATGCTGAACCCCATGGGGAAGGGAGGACAAGCATCCCACCATCCAATCCCTCTCCCCAGGCCCACGCTGAGCAACGGGAACTCTTCCAGCAAAGGAGAGTAGAAATCCAGGCAGTGCAATTAGAATTATAATAATAGTAATTAATGCCTTGCCTCTCTCTAAGGATTTTCTAGTGAGGCTTGCCAGGTGCTGGCTGGGCATTGACTGATCAAAGCCACAGCACCCACATGAAAGGGATGGGTGCCAGCTGGGCCACGGGACCTCAGTGCCTCAGCTGGGGACTCGCTCTCCCTGCCCTCACCTTCCTCTGTGGTTTGGAGGGGAAGATTAGGAAGAGCTGCTTTAAGAATCCCAGGGATGACGGTTAATGGATGGGGGAGAAGACCAGGTCTGGGGCACTCTGTGTGTTACCCAGGGGTGCTCGTCTGGCCCCAGTGATGTGAGCTAAAGGGCCTGTGAGTGTCTCTGTGTGCAGGGGCATAAATGAGCTCTAATGCATCGACTCCTGTCTGTGCACGTGTCTGTATGTGGGAGGCTGCTCCTGCACACACGTTTCAGTTGACACACAAATGCCAGTCCGTGGGCTTGCACAGACACAAGCCAGCACAGTAACACAGGGGCTAGAGAAAATGCTTTACAGGGAGAGGCTTGAAGATCTCAAATCACTCCGTTTACCACAGACATTGAGAGGTGTCTTTATTCTGATGTGTAAACACTGTCACAAGGAGAAAGGACGTGGTGCCAAAGGACCCTTTAACATCTGAGAACAGCAGAACAAGAAGCAAGGGCTGAAGCTGCCAAAATTGGTCTGAAGAGCATGTGTGCACGCTGGCACAAAGGGGATGAGCAGTGGAAGCAAGCTGCCAGGGGCATGGCAGGGTTCCTCTCACTTGGTGAAGGGCAGTCCCTCTGGTGTCTCAGCCAAGTTATTCCATAATCAGGCACTCGGTGTGAGGGTAAGCCAGTGTTATTTGTTATGCTGTTAGAGCCCCTTACATTTCAGCCTCTTTCTTACTCCTTGAGGCCTGGGGCACTTTCTTGGGGTACAGGGTGGTGAAGCATCCGTGGGATGGAGCCCAAAGCAGCTGCCCGGCCTCCTTGCAGAGCCCCTGAGCAGTGGTGCCTCCTGGCTCTGCACTGTGAGTTGTTTCTGGTCGCTTTCTGCTCTCCTCTCATCCTCCCAGGGGTTGGGCTGTGGTGGGGCTGGTGGCCCTTGTGTCTGGGAGGCTTGCTGAGACCAAGGGGCACAATAGGCAGGCGGAGTTCCAGGAGCACTGGGGAGCTGCTGCAGAGCCCTGGGACATTGTGCCAGAGTTGCCTAGAGAAGCCGTGGCTACCCCTGGATCCCTAGAAGTGTCCAAGGCCAGGTTGGACTGGAGCAACATGGTCTGGTGGAAGGTGTCCCTGTCCATGGCAGGGGATGGAATGAGATGGTCTTTAAGATCCCGCCCAACCCAGTCTATAATTCTATCACATCTTGATCCCAGAGATTTGTACACTGCTGGTGGGACATTCAATTCCAACTCCACCCTTGGGGAAGCTGCCTGGGAGCTGCCTTGCAGATGACCCCACAGAAGAGGGATCGGGGGCTTTGGCTGTGGCCTCCTGCGAGGAGAGGGAGGGTGTGCAGGAAGGTGTGGCTGAACGGTACCACCTCTGCCTAAACTACTGGGAGGTGTCAGCCTGAAACAGATGAGTTATTGTTGTTGCTGTTGGTATCAGATGACGTAGTTGACTGGCCAGCAAATCAGCTGAGAAGCGGTGAGGCACTGAGTGAAGCAGGGAAATTATTTAGAAAGGTATAAACCTATGTGTAATATAAACGTATCAGGGTAATGGATTTTACTTACACAGGAATACAGAACGGCTGTCAGTGGTGTATGTAGCACAGGGAGCCCTCCATAACAGTTCACATCTGTGTATTTTAGCTCGAGGGAAACTTAAGAAACCTAAAAGCCAACTTCCACAAAGCTCTGCTGCTTTATTTCCCCCTCCATCACAGCCACTCCGGTGCCTGCCCTTATGGGGTGTGGTGGGCTCACACAAGTCACGCCCTCGCCAACCCCAGAAGGAGGGGGGAGAGGCTGGAAAAGCAAAAGCAAGAGAATTTGAGGGCGGAGAGAAAGATTCATCTTGTAACAGGAGAGCAGGAGAACCTCTGGGTGTCTCCACGGTGCCGGGCAGCACCGGCCAGGCTCGCCCCTCTCACCCTCAGCCACGAACCGCGGAGCGCCGGGCAGGTGGAAATGACCTCGCGAGATACAAAGTGCCCCGGGGTAACAAAGTGCTGCTGCCTCACCCAGCTGCGCTCATATCATTAACCCGGCATCACTCACGGCCCAGGTATGCCCAGGCATTTCCGCGGTGCCTCTCCCTGAGCAGTCCCGGCTCCTCTCGCTCAGCTCAGCCTCAGTGCAGGGGGAACTGAGGCACGGTCAGGCGGAGCTGTGCCTCCTCCGTGTCACCAGGCGCAGCTGGAAACTCCTGGAAAGACAAGAGAGGAACAAATTCAAGTCACAAACAATGTCTGTGACTTAATGATGGAGTCTTGTGTGCCTTGCACTTGCAGTCACAGCTGAGCCCTCCGTGGGCACATTTTGCCCACATGTGACACCACTCACAGCTGCTCTCCCAGCACCTGTGGTTGGAGCTTGTCTGTGCTGCTGGCAAAGCATGGCTCAGGTGATGCTCAGGTGAGGGGGATCTGAAAGGAAAATTTTATTCTAAAGCTTGTCTTGACATGTGTTTTTCTTCTCTCTTTTTAAATCTCCCTTTTAATAAGGGGAAAAAGAGGAAGGCAGAGCAGACAGAATGTAGAGGAAGTGTGAATTCCCACCACAACAACAAAACTCTTCAAAACAATTTTTTTTTTAAAGCAAAACAATAGTCAGAAATATCAGAAAGCAAATTGTGGCAGTTTACCAAAAACCCTTAGCTTACTTTTTTTTTTTTAACTGCTCTGAGTTTTAACTCCAGTGACTCCTCACACAAGTAGATAAGAGCAATGACTCTGGGGCATGGGCAGGTGAGCAGGGAGGCAGGAATGTAAATACACGTTTTGACTGCAATGAGTAAAATCCTCCTGAATCTGGCATCACCGGGGGCATGACGGGTGCCCTGGCACTGCAGGCATTGAATATATTGAATTATAGAATCCCAGAATCACAGACTGGTTTGGGAACTTAAAGATCATCTTGTCCCACCCCCTGCCATGGGCAGGGACACCTTCCACTATCCCAGGGTGCTCCAAGCCCTGTCCAGCCTGGCCTTGGACACTTCCAGGGGTCCAGGGCCAGCCACACTTCTCTGGGCACCCTGTGCCAGGGCCTCACCTCCCTCTAAGTAAAGATTTTCTTCCTAACATCCAATCTAACCCTGCTCTGTCAGTTTAAAACCACTGCCCCTTGTCCTGTCACTATCTGCCTGTATAAAAAGTCCCTTCCCGTCCATGTTTTAAGCCTCCTTAAGGTACTAGAAAGCTGTAACGGGGTCTCCCCGAAGCCTTCTCTTCTCCATGCTCCAATTATATCCCTCTAGTTACATTTTACAGACCGCTGTACACAGCGTAGCTGTGATCCACGGATGGGTCAATGCTGTGGCATCGCTGCTGGCCATGACATGACAAGGGACCCTGTGTATCTTAGCACAAATCCTTGCAGTACTGTAGCTGTACCTGGGTGCTTTTGTTCAGCTCCTGGTGCAGGAATCCTTTGTATTCACATCGTGACCTTGGGTGAGAAACTTTGCTGTGCTTAAAATTAACTTCTCTGCAAACATGGTGCATAAACCTCCAGAGAAGCTGCAGCACGGCACAAGGGGCTCAGGTTTGGTGAAGGGTTTTTCTAACCTGAGTTGTCACATGTGTGGTGTCCCTCTGGGGCAAGGGTGCCAGTGCTGCCCCAGGGATGGGGTGGCCCCAATTGTGCACCAAGCCATGAGCCTTTGGCCACTTGCCATGGGGTAAGAGGGTTCAGTAAAATCTGCTGTAGCTCAGGGTGTTTTCACTCCCCCCTAACCCCCCCTTCTCCTAATTTGTTTGGTTTTGCTGGCAGAGCTAAACAGGGGCTGCAGAGACTGATGAAAAAGGCTGCAGGCTCGTCTTACAAAATAAAAAGGCTGGAGCAAATTGGCGTGCCTAGCCTGGGAAAACAAAAGCTAAGGGCAGCACAAGGAGAGCGGTGTGCGGATGGATCCCAGGGTACGCCCTGCGGGAGGAGATGAGCTGCAGAAAGCCTTGGCACAAGACTGTTGAGTGTCTGTAGCCTGTGACTACACGCAGCCTGGAAACGAGGTAGTTCTTAAACAGCAGAGGAGGGAGAGCTTGGAAAGGTTTCCCAGCAGGAGCCCTGTGTGCCCGGAGCACACGAACTCCTTTGGTGCCTTGTGAGGGGTTTCAGGTTGCAACAGCCACCATAAGGCAGCACAGAGGGTCCCACAGCCCCGCATACCCAGGCTGGTGTCACCGCGGGGGCCGTGGGAGGACGTCTGTCTGTCCAGCCAGGTCCGTGCTGGGTGTGCTCTGCAGATAACAGCTCCTTTTACACTTATTCATTCCGCTTGTGTACACAGCCTGCTCGCCAGCAGCCGGGAGGTGCCTTTTCCCGGTGCTGCCTTTGGTGTGGGTTTTACAGATGGTTTCTATTCAATCAGGCAGAACTCAGGGGTGTGTCTATGGCAAGTGTATGAAGTGTGCTGGTCATCCCTGGCTTCATGGAACACCCTGACCTTCACCCACTGATTCACAGGGAGCATGAAGCTGTGAAGGACTCCTCAGCCCCAGTCCCAGGTGGCTGTCAGGTCCCTTGTATTTGCCTCTTACTGGACACTTAAAGTGATTGGGGTTATGAAAACAGGAGCAGGGAGAGGTGACAGCTGGCCCTGGAGAATTACAGGGAGGACATGAGATTAGAGGGAGCAGGGATCACCAGGAGGCAAGATGGCCCCGTGCTGGGCAGCCGGCTCCTTCCCTCACAGCCTGACCCCAAAACTGGCTCCTTCCCTTATAGCAGTCAGGGATCCATCACCTGTTCCTTCCCTCATAGCCTGACCCCACAAAAGGCCCCTTCCCTTACAGCCCAGCCCCACAAACAGCTCCTTCTCTTACAGTAGTCAGGGATCCATCAGCTTCCCCTTGCTTCATAGCCTGACCCCACAGCAGTCAGGGATCCATCAGCTGCTCCTTCCCTTACAGCCCAGCCCCACAACCTGTTCCTTCCCTCAGCAGTCAGGGATCTATCAGCTTCCCCTTCCCTTGCAGTTCAGCCCTACAACCTGCTCCTTCCCTCAGCAGTCAGGGATCCATGAGCTGCCCCATCCCTCACAGCCCAGCCCCACAACCTGCTCCTTTCCCTCAGCCTGGCCGCATAATTGGCGCCTTCCCTCGGCACTCAGGGACCCACCAGCAGCCCCCGCTTCGCCGCCCGGC
>NW_008239284.1:1029153-1065627 GCF_000691975.1 Corvus brachyrhynchos
AGGCCGTCCCCACCCATCGGCTCGCAGGCAGCCGCGTTGTAACATCTCGAATGAACTCGGACGTTTGAGTTGTGGCTGTACGAGTCTGGGAGATGTCCAGGCTGTGTACGAGGTCCTGTGTGTGCCGGAGGAGAGAGTGCCCGCCGGGCAGCAGTGCTCTGCAGCAGGAGCTGTTTGGGTACGGGGTGGCTGTTGCTCCACGCGAGGCTCAGGCCGTGCTCGTGGCGGGTGCAGCCCGTCAGGACAGAGGGATGGGGCTGGACTGCAGGGAAATGAGCTGCTGGGCTCGGATCATCCAAACTGGGAGCTTCCTCCCCCGCCTTAGAGAAGTCATTCGCATTTGCAAGTCAGCTTTCTGCTCAGTGCTGTGGAAATGTGAACCGATTTGCTGTTTTCCCTGAGGTCTTGCTTGCTTCTCGTGTGTGCGTGCTGCTTCCTTTGTAACAAATTATTGGAGGGGGAAAAAAAGACCAAGTAATGTAAAATGTGAAATCTCTGTTCAAGAGCTGTCAGCCTGGATGATGGTGCCTATGCTTGCCTGTGTCTTGCTTTTGCGAGCACCTCTCTCAGTTGTCTGCAATAGCTTTTTGGAAGCTCCTTGTGGAAAAAAGTATCTAGGACAAGTGCAGACTTGTAGCCTGTTTAACTCCTGTCAGAGCAAAACAGTTGCAGATCCAGTGTTTATCTCCTCGGAGAGTACTCCCAGATGCACTACTTTCAGCAAAATGTTCTTAATGAAGTCTGGCTGGCTTCCCTCCTCGGCCTATCCCATTGACTTCCATCCGTTCCTGAAGGTGCTTCTTGGGAGGGACAAGAGTTTAGCCTTGGAGGGTTTGGTGTGCTGGCCCCCTGTGCTGCCAGCTGGCCACGGCTACACCTTGCTGCTGCTTCAACAACTCCCATTTGGAGAGGACCTGGCAGGTTCTGCTCTACACCAGCTCTTCTTTGCTTCCTGGTGGTGTTGTCTAGACCTTCTTTCTGCTTCCTGATTGGTTTGATTCTGAGAAGCATCAGGGTCTGGTGTTAAGTACAGGTCCTGAACTCAGGAGGGGTTTTGCGGTGGGATCTGGTGTTTGGTGCTAGTGCAGGGATTTTAGTAAAAGCTGGGGCAGCTGAACTCTAGGAAAGCTGGCAGAAGTGTCGAGCCAAAATCTGAGGTGGGCTCCATGTTGTTGTTTCTGCTGTGCTGAGGTCACCTGAGCAGCTCTTTTAGGCTGAGTTTCCCCGTACAGTGGCTTCATGAGCTGGGGTAGAAACTTTCCATTACTGGTGTGTGAACTCACCCAGTTAAGTCACATTTGGATGTGAAACCAACTCCTGCCAAGCACAAGGTGACTCTTTGCTGTGTGTTCTCCCTCTTGCTGGGTATCTTATGGTCTCTGGCATTTAAACCCATCACACTTGCCTGGGATCTCTTGGGCACCCTCTCCTTCTTTCTGCATGAAGGAAATGTCTCACCCTTAGAGAAAGAGGCTGATACAGCTGCTGAAACATCCTTTTGGTGCAACAGCAGGTTACCTGCTGAAATAGATCTTAAAGAGACTTGTGAGGCCTGTTGAGCTCTGTGGGCTCAGCACTGGAGGGATCAGACAACCTGACATGCTCTGGCATCCTGCTGGGCTGTGGGGAGAGCTGGGTGGCATCAACTTATCTTACATTGTATACACTTCACCCCCACCCCCCACCTGTGGCCAACTGTGGCTTTCCAGACTAACAAACTGCTCCCAGGAGAAGATGCCAAGTCCTCACCCCTGGCAGGCCTGGCCCACAACACCACGGTTTGGTGCTTTCCATTTCCTGAGCCAGGCGAGTCCGGTGCGGTGACTTCTCAGTGCTGTGGTGTGTGAGATCACAGCCGGAACCAGCCTGCAGGTGACTCTTCACACGGTAACTTCTGGCTCTTGAAAATTACACCTTCTGAAAGGTGACAGTGCAAACAAACAGAGCTCGTTGTGCCTTGCTAAACATGCGAGAAATCTTGGGTCATAGGACAGCGTAGCTGGGGACACACCTTTTGGGATCATAAATGTTCCCACTTATGCTGGTGTCAGTGCCAGCCCTGCTGAGTAGCAACGAGGGCTGTTCAGGAGCACATCATCTTCAGCTGACCTTGCAGCACCAGCACAAATACCGACTGGTCCTTGGTGACCCACGTGGACCTTCTGAGGAGCCACACTTCTTCCTGTGCCTGTGCCAGGCTGAAGGACCTTCCCAGAAAACTTTTGAGCCTCAGGGGAGAGTGCTGATGGAAATGGAGAATTCCTAATCATTGTGCCTGGCTTGCTGGGTAAATCATCAAACGTATGTGTACAAAGAATAATTAATCTTACAGGAAGCTTGCGCAGGGACAGCTGGAGATGGAGTTAATTTGGGAGGAGGGAAGCCAGATCATTTGGAGCAGGGCAGGCAGTCCTGGTTGCCGGCAGGAGCATGCAGGAACAAAGACTTGTGCTGCCTGGAGATGCTGGAGCACTTTCCTCTCAACTCTGTGCCTTGCAGGGGCCATGTGGATTTTTTCGGTCCCACCTGCCATTCAGCGAGGCTCCAGCAAGCGTAATGTTAAAATAACAGCCCTCTGTGCCAGGTCACCGAGAGTAAAGAAACAGCAAGTGCTTTCCGGAACAGATTTCAGCACTTTGCTATTCTCCACTCTGTTATTTGGCTGTCCAGGTTTATGCAGGAATGACTTGACTTTAAAATTATTCCCTTAGACTACAAAGCTCCAGACACAAGTACCTGTGTCTGTTCATGCTCTAGAAATACGGATACATAATTCCCGTTTCTGCAGAGAGCCTGTGAACCATAATTTTCTTCTCTGATCTTAAATACAGTAAATATTCTCACTTCTCATATGGAGAACAGAGAAAGCTGGTGGTGAAGGGGGTTGCAGATCAGGGCACTGGAATCCCGAGTCATGTGTCCGAACTAAAAGCTAACTTCTGTTCCTTGGAAGGGCTGTAGGGTGAAGTTTGGGTTTGGTGGTTCTGATGTGTCTCTAACCTGTGCCCTTCCTGAGGGGAAGGAATGACACCAAAGGACTCTGTTGGCCATGATTCTCCTGCCACTTGACCTCTGATACAGTGAAAGACATTGTTCCTGCAGGAAGGCTGTGGCTTGGGAAGGTGCTGGGGAAAAGGTGGATTCAGTCTCTGCACAGTGGTCTGGCTCTCTCCCGAGTCAGAAGTTTGTCTGTGAAGGAGGATTGGAAATCCCTGTGCTGGCAGCACAGATCACCCGCCCACCATTGGGGCAGCAGGGACCCCATGGCTGGTCCCTGCTTTGGGGTGCAGTGTGGGGAGGGAGCGTGGTCCGCGGAACTGAGCAAGGCCTGGGGGTTTGGAGGGCAGGAGCGGCTCCATCACTGTCCCTGGTGATCCTGGCAATGTCCCATGAAGTCCTCAAGCTGTCTGGTATCCACCAGCAGCACTGGGTGCCAGGATGCGGCAAGGCTGGCACTGCTGCACAGGAATGCTCGTGGATGGCTGCAAGCATCACTCCTGCAGGCTGGATGGCTCCTGCTGTAGGGGAGCTGGATTAACTTTCTTTTCTCATTGTGTGAAGCGAGACAGCGGGGAGCTGTGTGGCCAAGTCTGTCTGAGGCTGGGGAACAAAAGAGGGATTTTTGCTCTCCTGGCTGGCTTGCTGCTAGAGCTCCAACTTCTCTGGAGTCAATAACTAATCACGAGATGGGTTTATGTCTCTTGTCGCTGCAGTGAGCCACTCTCCGCTGCCTCCCCCCGCCCGCGCACCACTTGTGCTCAGCTGAAAAACTATTTGCTGCTTTTCTTGGCGAGGAGACATGCCACGGCCTCCCATCCCTTGTTTAACAAAATGGGAGGACAAGTGGAGTGGAGTTCTGTCTGTCTGATTTGCTTCCAAGTGTGACAAGTGGGGTGTGAGTGCTTATATCTTCCCTGGGGCAGCGCAGAGCTGTCAGAGATGTAGCTTGTCTTTCAGGGCTGGACTCAGGTAGGCGATAGGGAGGCTCCCTGGCTGGGAGGAGGAAGCCTGTGGGTTTCCATCCCTCTCCTCCCAAGGCAGCTCCCTATCCCAGGCTGTGTTGGGCGAGGAGGAGCAGCCAGGGAGGCACATGGACGGGTGTGCTCTGCTCAGAGGGTGCTGCGGAATACTTTGTGCTGAAAGTCATCCCCAGCGAAGAAGTAGGTGTGTAGAAGACACAGAGCTGTCACTTGACTTGGTGAAGTCTTGCTAGAGGCTCTCACGGCCAGTAAGAGGAGGATGGACACGTGGATCATCCTCTGCTGTCTGGAGAGGGGATGCTCAGGCCCTTCCAAGAGAAGAAGGGAGTGGGGTGATTGGGTTATGCTGCAGGGCTGCTGCAGACCTGACCCGTGCCAAAGCACAGAGAAAGGTGCTCTGCCAGGCATTGCGGAAGGTCTTTTCCTTCTCCTGCTCAGGGCAGCTACTCCTGAAATGGCCTGGCAAACACATCAGTGCTGGGCTTTGGTTTGGTGCCTCTTTTCTTGAGGGCTGATTGCTGAGATATCCAATGTACAGCCTTTGGGCTACTGGTGTGACCTCTGGAGTCTGGCAACAGGAATTGCTGTGGAAGCTAATTGCCTCTTTGTGCTGCTCTTAGAATCTGTCACTCTTCAAATCTCTCCTGGAGAAATGCAAAGTGCTTAGGAGAGGAGAAAATGAGCAAAGGACAGGACTGTTGCCAGTCAGGGGATTTTTTGCCTTGTGCACAGTTGTGCCTGGGTGTGCTCAGAGTCCCTGGGTTGTGTTCAGGACCCGAAATGGATCCATACCACAAAGGTGTTCAGGCTTCTGTCTGCTTGTGATGGCTTTTAAACAGCAAATCCACATTCCCAATTCTCTGATGGTAAATTAAAAGTAGGTGATGGGGTGCACAAGTCAGGTGGGAGTGAGGTGTTTTGCCGTGGCTGAGTTTGTGGGTAGAGGCCTTTTATCACAATGTCGGTACCTGCAGCTGGGTATTGCTCTGTGCAGAGGGGTGGCCAGTGCCATGGTTTTGAATTGCATGGCTTGAGTAAATTCCCACAGGTGCATTGGGATCTTGAGATGCTGAATGATGGCAGTGGAGAAGATATGGGGTGTCCTAAGGTAAGCAGGGAGCTGCTTTTGACCCCCTTGACAAGATGAGGGTGGCAAGGTAGTGCCAACCTGGAATTATTTGGAGACCTAGTTTAAAAACACTCTGATCTCTGAGCACCTTAATCTTCATTAAAAACCGGGGTTTGTCAGATATCCGTAGCAAAAGCTGTTTCCAAGAAGCATGAATCATTTCTGGAGCACTAATGCTTATGACTTCCACTCCTTTGTTCTTGCTGACGGCACTGTGCTCTCTGACAGTTCTCAGGCAGCTCAGACCAGAGGTAACAGTGCTGCAGCAGTTCACTGTTCATCCCTCCCAAACACATCCTCCTGAATCCCAAACATTCCCTGTGATAAGAGTGGGATAAAACTGGTTTGGAAGGCAACAGCTCTAGGGAGGAAAGCTCAGTGTATGGGTAGAAATTGGGTCCTTCTCGATGGGGGGTATCAGCAGGGGTCCGAATGTCAGGGCCAGAGGTTCAGCTCAGGTCCCAGATGTTCCTTTTCTGTCTGCTGGGATCTCTGAGGAGCCCAGCCTGACCATGAGGACTGTCTTACCAACTTGTAGCACTCCCAGCACAACGAGATTTGTTATGTTTCTGGTGCTTTGGTAATAACAAGAACATAAGTCATCTTTGCAAAATGATGATCTTGCTATAAATAGAGAATCCAGCTGCTTGTGTTGAATGGCATCAAAGAAAATCAGAGGAGCAGCTCTTATGCTTAGTGAAGTGGATTCTGGCTGTTTTCTTTGAAGATGCTGGGGTGGGAAGATTTCTTGACAACTGAGATGTGCGAAAGCAGCGCACGAGAGCTCAGAGAGCTCAGTGTGACGTGTGGAATCTTCAGCAGGGGGCAGGTGAGGCTGAGATCTCCCATGCCATGCTGGGATCTCTCGAAGGGGGCAGGAAGGCTGGGATCTCCCATCCCATGCTGTGCCTTCCTGCCTCCCCAACGAGAACCTGCCTGCACTGGTACCTGGCCAGGATGAGGAGGCAGCAAATGCAGGCTTGCTTTACTGCTTGTAAATAAGGCTCTTCAGGAAAAAGCCCTTGAAACCTTCTCCCCTTCTAGGAGGAGGGGAGCTGGCTCCAGGCTCGTGCTTGGGAGCTGCAGCAGCACTAAATCATTTGGAGATGTCTCAGCAGTTCTGAGTGCTGAGTTGTGAGTTCACCGCCTGGAACAGCAGGAGGACAGACCCTGGTGTGGTTCCACGTGGTTGCCTGACTCCATGCTGCTGTCTGTCTCCATGCTCCTGCCTCCTCTCCCTGTAAGTGGGCTCCAACCCCTCACCAAAACTCCTGTTCCCAGGATGGCTGAGCAGTCCTGAGTGTGCTGCTTTAATCCTTCTCCTGCCATGGAGGCAGAGGCTTGCTCAGGGCACCAGGTTGTGACAATATTGTCTGTGCTGAGTCCTTGCAGCCCCAGGGGTGTCCAGCCTGTGACAGACCTGTCCCACCAAGTGCTGGGCTGACTTTGCATGTGCTTCTCCTCTGGAGAGTGGGTGCTGGGGAATTTGTGCTCAGGAGCATCCCTTGAGCCCCAGGAGGGGATGGAGAAGTGTCATCTCTCCTGAGCTTTACATCTGCAGGGCTGTCTGTTGCTGAGGCCAGGGGAGATGTGTCTGGCTGTGTCATGGGTGGCAGCGAGGGTCTGCCAAAATGAGCACCAGCCAACAGGACTTGCAGCCTTACCCCTTAGAAAAGGCTATCTGAGAGTCTCAGAAGAAAATGAACGTGACTCAGTCCCACAGCAGAGTCTGGCACACAGGAGCCCTGGTGCTCTGGTATTACAGTAAGCCTGTTAAGCATGAATTTCCAGAAGTCTTTGAAGCCTTTATTTAGAAAGAATCTGAAAAGGGAGTAGGCTCTGGTGAATCAACCTCTTTGTGGTGAGTAGGGAAACCTGATCAGGCAGCTGTTTATCTTCTGCAGTGGCTTTTGCACCCAGCATGGAGGGTGATGCTCCTGCGGCGGGGGCAGAGGGGCTGGCTGGGGACAGAGCTCGTCAGACCTGCTCCGGGCTGTGGGGAGAGCAGAGCAGGGCTGGTGGTGGTCGCGCAGAGGTGTGTTCCCAGGACATCAGAGAGCTCAGCCTCCCTGGCTGCTCCTTTTCCATGGGAATCGCAGCTTGTTCTGCCAGCAAGGTGGGAGAATGTGCCAGGCTTTGCACTTGCTGGGAAAGAACAATTGAGTTTGTTAATGAGTTTAAAGAGGTGTTTTCTTACAGCAGCATCCAGCACATCCCCCCTGGGACCTGCAGTGCTCTGTGGTAGGTTGAGGTGGAGTTTCTTGCCCAGGTCTTCCTTTTTTAGACAGCCAAGCCAATTGTACCAGAATATCTTAACTCCTCTGGTCTAAAGTAGTGTTAAGTGCTGGGTGGAAACCTATTTCACTTTGGGCAAGCTATAAAAAAAGAGATTCCTCACTTCTGTTTTAGCACTGCTCAGCCTGAGGAGGGGTGGCTGTGGTCCCTGGCTGGCTGAAGTGTTGAGTGCTGGCAGGTCCTGGCATCCATCAGCATTCCTGTGAGCCAGGGCGAGCTGCTGATTCTGTTCCACTTGTCTGGCTGCATGTTGGGCATCTGGGACTTGCATTCCCTTCCCACAGGGCTGCTCTAGGGGCCAAGTGCTGAAGATTAAGATGCTCTGACTGCTTGTGTATGTACAGCCTTGTTTTGCTTTGAAGAGCATCGCTTAAATTCAGGGCTCACAAAATCCAGCTTATAACCCAGGTCCCCTGAGAAGGATGGAGTAAATTAAATCTACATTAAATTTATTAAAATAAATCTGTCTTGTGCAGGGGATCATGAGTAAAACTTTTCTGGACCCTGCTGAGGTCCTAAATATGAGATGTTCCTGTGCCAGGCTGGCAGCTGCAGGCCCTGCCTGGAGCTTGGTCCTATCCTAGTCCATCCTATCTGAGAGCAACAGAGGCTGCTTCCTCATGGATGGGGTGAACAGAAGTGAGCCTCAAATGCAGGTCTACGAGGAGGACAGGCACTGCAGTCTCCAAACAGGTCGCAGTTTCCCCCCTCTGAATTTCTGTCCAGAAAGGAAAGAAATTTCTTGAGACTGAGCTGGCTTCACACCCTGGAGCAGCTGAAGCTCCACATGAAATGCTGCCTCCATCTCTCCTCCATCCTTCTGCTCCTCTGCAACCTCTCTGCTTTTCCCCTCCAGTACTTGGAGGGATGGATGCTGGGAGAGGAGGAGGCTGTGAGTGCTGGAAGTGTGGCTCAGGTGGGTGGCTGGCATGGAGATGTTCCCTGGGGAGCTGTGAGATCTGCCTCTCTCTGCCAAATAGTTTCTTGCTGCTGTTTGATCTGGCTGTTCCCAGCACTCAGGGGTGCCTGTGTCTGCCAGCCTGGCCTGGGAGGAGGAGGATGGTCCCTCAGCATGCTGGGGTGGGGCACAGTTGCTCTCCTTGCAGGAGGACCCAAGGAATGGCATCGCTGACCTCTGTCCCGTGTGTGGCAGCAGGGACTGCGTGGAGCTGCTCTGCTGGACTGTGCCACCTGTTTAGGATGGGGTGAGAGTTTGGGCTCCCAAAACTGGTCTGAGGCACTGCCAGGACACGTCCACAGACTCTGCTCTGTCTGGCTGCTATGGTACAACCACCTCTGCCCTTGTGGGCTCTTGAGCAAAGCAAGCCCACTCCTCCCCACCTCTTCCCAGGCTGTGTCACTCAGCACTGGGGCCTGCATCAGTCTGAAGCTTAAAAAAGAATCCCAAACCTGTCCTGATTTTGCAAGAGGCAGTTTTGGAGAAAGGATTACCCCAGCATCCCCTTCTGGAGCATGTTTGGGGAGCAGTGAGGTGGTTGTAGCAGCAGTAGCACAGAGGGGATTGGGGTGAGGGGCTGGGTGGGGTGCAGCCCCTCGGTCAGGCCCTGTGTGCAGGTGCTGTGGTGTTTCATGCCTGTTGCTAAGGAGCTGCCTCTGGCAGATCCAAGGCCCAGACTTTGTGGCACATGTTCATCCCCCTCCCACAGCAGCCCGTGTGGCCTTGTTCACTGGTGAGCTTTCCCCCTGCATGTGTAGGGCCAGGCTTGCTCAGTGTACTCAGCTGAGGATTTAATTCCAGATGCTCGAGATGACCCCCTTCCTCTGAGGGCAGCCAGCGTGCTGATAAAACACTGTGATGCTATAAATAAACATGTCGGCTCCACAAGGGAGAAAAGCCTTCAGTATGAGCAGGAGTTTGTTCTAAACAGAAGCCCAGGAATTGGCTTTCTTCTCTCAGGAGGTACATTGACCCTTGGTTTTGGGGAGGAGCTGGAAAATGTAGGTTTCCCTGTTGCTCTCAGCCTGATGGAAGAAAGTGCTTGCAAGAGGGGGAAGGATTGACCTGCCTGGGAAAGAATTCACACAAGATTTTTTCTCCTGCTTTTCTGCAGGCACACACCTGCCCAGCCTCCCTCTGGAGACTTCTGTGTTGCTGGAATGAGGACATCCTTGTGTGCCCATACTACCTGCCCCTCCTCGTGCTGGGCTGGACTCTAGCTAAAGAGCTCGTGCATAGCTGAAATAATGGCTGTGGGTCACTTTGCCCCTGTGGCAGAGCTGTCACTCCCCTGGGGTTGCTACAGGTGGAGTTTTTCCAGGCTGTGCTGAGGAGCTGCTCCAGCCTTCCTACAGCATGGGGCTGCTTTTGGAGGGCCTGGGCTTCCTGCAGCCTGTGTGGGACAGCCAGGTGGGTCCTCCTGCCTCAGCCTGGCAGTGGACACGTACAACCCTGTTGCCACAGCCAGGGCGACAGGCACTGCTGGCTCTTGGGATGGCATTTGTTGAGCTTGGATTTGCAGGGCTGGAAATGAGCTCGCTAGGAGGTAGGGAAGGGAGGGACTGTCCCTTTCATTGCTGTGAGTGGTTTGGCTGATCCAACCCCTTGCAGGGTGCAGAGGGCAAGTGCCAGCCTGGGGAAGGAACAGCTGAGCAGCAGAGCTTGCTCTTGCTCCTGGGGGCTAAATGATGCTAAAGTTTGTGCCACTGCAGAGGGGCTGCAGCTGGGCTCGTGCGTGGCAGGAGCATCGCCACCAGCTTGGGGACAGAGAGGGGTCAGACACAGCAACCACTCTGTATTGCACAGGGAGCCTGTCTGGAGCTCTGAGCAGAGAGCTGAGCTGGGTGTGAGCTGTGTGATGGCTGGCAGGCTGTGGGAGGTGGGATGCCCCCCTGGGTCACTGGGAGCAGCAGCCAAGTCCTCCAGGAGCTGCAGGCTGCTGGTGCTGTGGGAGATGCTGCTCCGTGTGTGTCAGCTCCAGACAAATCACTTCCCGGAGCCCAGCTACAGGCTTGGGTTTGAGTTGAGATGGAAAGCATAGGCGATTCTTCCAGACAACTCCTCTCTTTCCACATGAGAGGTCAGATCCGTTTCCTGCCCCTATGCTGGGCTCTTGTGAAGGAAGAAGATAAAAACCTCCCCAGACAATCCTTAACCTTGTGCCAAACCTGCTGCTGCCTCCAGCACTTGTTGTAAGCTCTGCTCTTGCCTCACTGGCTTGTGAAATGTGCAAGACTATTTGTGTCTCAAGAACTGACAGGATGGACCCAGGAGGATGGGGACAGCTGAGATTTAATTAGGAGCTGTGGGTTTAATTAGTAGTGTCTCAATATATTCATGCTCAAGAGAGTTGTGTATCTTGTGAGTTTTCAGTCTTCCTGCTCATCCCTTTCTGTCTGAAGCTGTTTGGGTGTGTTTCTGTGTAAGGGCCATCAGTAGAAAAACCTCATCCTGCCCCTCTTTGCTGCCTCAGCTCCCTCGGTGTCCGCTTTTCATGGAACTTTTCTAGGAATTACCCAGTCTCTACAAACTGAGAGTAACTTCCTCTGCCTGTGGGTCTTGCTCTCTCCCAGGCTTTCCATTTTTCCAGCGCTATCTGGTCCTGCTTTTCTGGCAGCGTGGGGAGCCTCAAACCCCTCATCTTCATACCGATCCAGGGCTGGAGGATCTCAGGGTGTACCCAAACTTGTGATCTTTGCTGAACCCAGAGGTGTCACTCCAAGGTGGAGCTGTGGTGCTGTGTGTTGAGGTGACCTCCTGCTGCCCATCCTCTGTCGAGCACGGGTCCCTAGTACCATACTTTGGGGAGGGGTTGGGGCTCAGGGGGATCCTTCACCCCCCTTCTCCCAGGGCTGCTTCTGGCCCCTAGGATGGAAAATGGCTCATTCCCAGCTCATGGATGCTCTGAGTCCCTGCAGCTCTGGGTACTCGGATGGCAGCTTGAGGGAACCAGTTAAAATGTGGTGATCGCTGTCTGCCACGGCTTTGATGGAGGGGGACGAGGGAAGGGGGCTCTGGCTTCCCAAGGCTGGTTTCCACAAAATTAAGGCTTCTCTGATGCAGACTCACTTGACTCCCACAACTGCCACAGCACTTTCTCTTCCCCTGCTCTCTTGTTAGCTGCATCCAGGCGTGCGTGAGTCTCCACGTGGTGACCTGGGTAAGCTTCAGCTGGCAAAATCCCAGGGCTGCTTGTAAGTGCCACTTCAGAGCTCAGTTGCCAGCTCTTCATCTGTCCTTGCAGAGGACAGGGAAGGCTGGGATGGTCTGTTTGTCCCGCCTAAGCTGCTGCCAACTGCAACAACCACCACCTCCAACTGTGTCAGGGGAGGGTTAGGTTGGATATCAGGGAAAGGTTCTTCCCCCAGAGGGTGCTGGGCACTGCCCAGGCTCCCCAGGGAATGGGCACGGCCCCGAGGCTGCCAGAGCTCCAGGAGCGTTTGGACAGCGCTGCCCGGGATGCCCAGGGTGGGGCTGGTGGGCGGGCTGTGCAGGGACAGGGGTGGGATTGATGATCTTGGTGGTCCCTTCCAGCTCAGGATATTTTGTGATTCTATGAACTGGTTTTGCTGCTTCCCCTGCCCAGCCTAGAAAATCCAAACTGACTAAGAGGCAGCATCTCCTTCCCTCCCCCTCTGCCCATACCTGTTGTGGCAGGTGTGTGACACAGGTGGGACTTGAAGTCAGAGGTGTTCCCTTGTGACTGGAGCTGAGTGCAGAGTGGCCACTGAGCCTCTGCATGCTCAGCACATGGCTGGATTTTGGAAGCAGGGGTGTGCACACACAAGCTGCCCCTGGCAGAGGAGAGTATGCGTGTCCTGTGCTTTCCTCATGCCCAAGATGCCATGCCAGCTCCCCCGAGAAGGGTGGCTCTCTGGGTCAGGAGAAAAAGCAGTTTGAAGTCTACGGCTGCTCTCCTTAAATCACCTTGGAAGAAGGCAGACGTGTCCAGCTCCTGGCATCTCTATTTTTACTTTGTGCAGAGATGGATATGGCTGAGCTGTCTCCTTTTATTTCCAGCGTTTGGCGCGTGCTGCAGCGCGTTGCTAAAGATGTGCCTCGCTGGATGCGGAGCTGCCCGCTTCCCTCAGTCCCTGAGGGACTGCGGGGGTGAAGGGCTCTTGCCTTCTGCATGGCTTCATCATTCTTTTCTTCTCTACTTGCTGCTCTCTGCCTCCCCCTCCCACTCCCCGTAGAGATTTTGGACTTTGCTTTTTTCCTATATTTATTCAAATCAGCCTGGATAAACAGGGAGCAGGAGGGAGGTGACTGGGGCCACTGGTAACACTGGATTCCTGAGGTGTTTTTAATGCGTTTCTAACAACTGGAACTGGCCTATTCTGATGCAGAAACTCTTGTTATTTCCTGTGTCTGCAGCCTGATAGTTCCAAGATTTCCTTGGAAAGGCCCAGACTGTGCATTTTGCTTCCTGACAGGCAGGCTGATGAGCTCTGTGCTCAGGTGGGTCCATTGCAGCAGCTCTGGTGCTGCTGGTTTTGCCAGGTGTGTCCTGGCAATGCCATTTTTAGGTTCCAGCTGCCCCCAGAACCATGTGTCCAAGCTGTGTCTGTCACACATCCCTGTCCCTCGTCTTGCTTGTGGGCAGGAGCCTGGACACGAGAGAGCCAGGCAAGTCCCCAGTATCTCACTCTGCCCATGGGATGCTCATGAGAGGCTGATTTCATGGTTCACTGCTCCAAAACTTGGTTAGAAGTGAGATGAATTGTTTGATCTGTTGAACCAGGCACCTCAGAAACCTCCCAAATATCCCAGCCCTGCAGCCCCCAGGTTTTCCTGCTCTGGGGGTGAAATTGGGGGGGGCTCTCTGGGGGTCCTGGACCTGCTGCCCCCAACATCACCCACCCTGTGGGGGCCTGGGGATCTGCTGGGCTCCTCCAGGAGCCAGGGATATGCAGTCCCTGTGTCCAGCCACACTGTCAGCTGTGGGGCAATAGCTCAGAGCTATTGTCCACCCCATTTCTTCCCCAAGGAGGTGGGGGGAGCTCATGTGTCTGGAGCAGGTTGGAGAAGATGCTCCATAACAAATCTCTGCCCCCTGAGCTGCTCCAAGGCTTGTCCTACATGTGGTGACTTCGTGTGCCTGATGATGGGACACTGGGAACTTTGGGGAGCGTAGAGGGAAGGGGAGAGTGAAATTCCTTCAAACTTTTCAGCTGGAAATGCTGCTTTCTGTCCCTTGGGGCTGACATGGCAGCCCCAGGGTGTGTGATGGTCAGGGAATGTGGCTGGAGAGGGTTTGGTGGGGCTGAAGGACTGGAACCCCTCAGAGCCCCAGAGCAATCCCTCCAGGGACTGTCCCTCCTCTCTAGGCACAGGCTGCCTGTGACCACACCAGTTTGGGATGTCAGTGATTAATTGGGAAGCCTTGGAGCTGACAGCTCCTGTGCTGGAAAACTCCTTAGCAAACTGCAGGGGTACTTTTGGACACGGTCTGACTTTAGCCCTCGTGCTGAGCCATGGCAGCAGAGCCCACCAGCCATGGGCTGGCTCTGAGTGTCAGACTGCAAACCTTTGCTTGCTGAGCCTGTCTGCTGTGGGAGGGGAGCTGGGCCACAGCATGTGTTCCTGAGCATTCCCACCCGCCTGCCTCCCTGGAGCAGGAGAGCCTCTGCACCACAGTGCAGCATCGGGCTGCAGTCAGAGTCTGTCGGCCCCTTATCTGGGCGTTGAACAGATGGTGGTGATCCATAAACTCCTGTGGTGCCGGGAGGCTGAGGGGGAGCCTGCTCAGGGGCTGTTGCTCCTCAAGGATGTGAACGTTCTCCAGTTTTTGGTTGGGTTTTTCTTGCTCACCATCTCCTGTGTGAAAATGTGGGAATGGAGCGGGTGAGCCTGGGGTTGATTTGGCTGGATCCATCTGTGTTACGTGGGCTAACTGAGAGTGGGACAGGCTTGGTGTGAGCCCAGAGATGTGGCAGTGTGTCTGATGTGGGAGCATGGTACCAGTGTGTGGATACACAGGACACCGCCCTGCTAAAACCTTTCCTGCTCCTGATGCTGAGGCCCCTCCGTGGCTTTGGCTCTGCCATCTGGCAAAAGAGAGCATTGGATGTCACCTGGGGATGTGTGGAGGGTTCATTGGATGCTTCACCTCGGGAGGGTACCTGCATCTGTTCAGATGTGCTCTGTGCTGTGCTGGGTGAGTTCCCATCCCAGGCCACGGTATCCTGTTCTTCCCCTGCCTTGGAAATGCCGAAGCACATCACAGACACAAACAAGCCAGGGATGTGTCAGCCTCACTGCTGTATTGATGTTTGGTTAATGAGAGTTGGCATCTGGAGCTGCTTATCCTTTGTCCTTGAGTGTAGAACAACACTTGGACTGCAATGGGCTCTTCATCTCACAGCCATGATCAGCTGTGAGGGTATGGCAGGAGCTCTGATGGGGGAGGCTGTTCTTCCTTGTGGGATTACAGACTTTAAGCCCTGAGGAGCTCATTCCATCTGACTGCATGACCCCCCTCGCTGTGACTGGGGTAAGAACTATGTGTTCCCCCCGTAGAGAGGGCTCTATTTGGGGTTCTTTCCACCCTGTCTCAAGTCAGCATGGGAGACAAGGTCACATTGGCCAGGCAGGTGCTCTGGAGAGCTGTTTGAGGTGGTTGCAAGCAGCAATAACGTGCAGCCCTCAGTGTTTGGGTAGATGGCTGGAGGTGTTGATATCAACAGGGCTGAGTGCTCTTGTGGAGGGGAGGGGGAGAGCTCCTAAGCCGAGGCAAACTGGTCACCTGCTTCCCAGGGAGATGCTTCCTGTGGATGCAGCTGGAATACGGGGCAGCAGATGGGTCAAACAGGCAAAGAGTCTGTCTGGTGGATCCTGTCACCTTTCTGCCAGCAGAACTATTCACCTGGCAAATGGGGCTAAGGACATTCTGTGGGCTCCAGTTAAGGTCTTGCAAAACCTGATGGGATTCAGGTGGGAGATGTTCAGTCTGGGACAGCCCTGAAGGCTCTGTTTGTGCCACAGATAGGTCTGCCTGTGTGCTCTGCATGGGGGCAGCTCTGCAGATCGCCTCTTGCTGTGCAGCAAGGCCAGTCTGTCACGTTTGTCTGTGTCTGTGGTCTGGTGTCGACATCAGAATCTAATTTCAACCTGCTGAGTATTGGCCAAGACTAACTGAAAATGTCTGTGGGGAGCTCCTCTGAGAGCCACGTAGCTCTCCTGAGCCACGCTGCAGGCTGAGCTGTGGGGTGACTTTCTCCAGGCAAGGCACAAACATGGCTCAAATTACTGTCCTTGCTTTTGGGAGGGTCAGATGGCACCTCTGATGCTTCCAGACCTTGCTGTGTGGCTTTGCTGAGCCCTGTGTCTCTAACAGAGGAGGAAGCCACTCCCTTGGAAGTGGCTGTGGGGAAGCAATGTGTGTGTGGACATTTTGGAGGTCCTGATGCAGGACAGGTGTTAATGGGCAAAGTGCTTTTGCTGAAAGCCTTTGAAGCTGAGACTGACCCCAGGAGCTGGGCGCAGGCTCCCAGGGGCTGGGAATGTCCTCTGAGGGTGACAGGGCTGTGAAATCAAGCAGCAGAGAGCTTGTCCAGGCTGCACTGGAGGGTCCAGCTCTCTGTTGCTGCTTCAAATAGGGCTGTACCCCTTGTTCAGCTGGTTAATGGGCTTGTGCCAGACACGTCTGTCCTCCCAGGGACAGTGAGACACTGTGGGATGCCTGGCTCCTTGTGGGGTGGGAGGCAGCAGAGCCTTTGCTGCTCATCCCTGTCTGGACAGGGACACCCAAGGTTTCTGCTCTCAGCCAGAGTGCCAAGGCTGGTGCAGGTTTTGGGTGGGAATACTGCTTCATTTTGGGGGAAAACTGGAGCGAGGTTTACCTGTCAGGGAGCTGCAATCACAGCTGGTAAGGGCTTCCACAGTGCAAGGAAAGCAGCTTGAGGATTTCTAAGGTGATAATATCTAGGAATAGCACTGGGGTAGCAGGGAGTGCTCAGTTGTGCTGGGAGTGCTGAAAAACAGGCTTTTGGAATGAAAGCATGACCTGCTTCCTCTGCTCCATTTTCCCACCCTGTGTGTGTTTTTCTGAGACACTGCTCCTGCACAGTACAGTACCTGAAGCAAGTCTGAAGCTGAGGTTTTGCTTTCTCCCAGTGCTGACGTGTGTCCTGTCTCTTCACAGCCATCAAGGTGAGCTGCATTGGATCCTGTGGGGTGTCCAGCAAGATCAATGACACAGCATGGACTGTGGAGGAGCAGTACTTCAACAGCACGCTGTCCCTGGCAGACAAAGGTACGGTCTCAAAGGCCTGGTGGAGATGTGTGGTCCAGAGATGCTTTACAGAAATGTATCACCAAGACTTCAACATCCCCTCGATGTGAAATACCCCTCACAGGCTGCCTTGGCTTGTGCACAGAGGATGTGAGCCAGGATTAGAGACTGCAAGAGCTTAGTGGGAGCTGTGCAGGGAAGGATCCTGAGCAGAACTTGGCAGCCACCCTGCAAGCACTGCTGGCATCCTGTGGCCCTGAAGCAGAGCTGTCACAGGGACTGCTCCCTGTCTCAAGGCTCTGTGGGCTCCCCCTGCTCTGCTTCCTGCGTGTGTTTATGATTGTCACGAAACACTGATCAAAGCTGGTCAGTAGCAGGCAGGAGTTTGTTCTGAAGGGATGTGGAGGTGTCACTTGTGTTCCAGGAGAAGCGCTGGCAGCATGGCAGGACCAGCCTAGGACAGCTACCTCTGCTCCCAGTGAGATGGACAGAGATAGCAATGGTGTTGTATTGTCCTGTGGGTAAAGTGACACCAGCAGCCTCTGGGGGGACCTGGGCCTGAATGAATGCTGTCTTTCTGCTGTTAAATAGGTCAGCCCTACCACAAATAATTCATGCTGTGCCCTGGCTCCTGTTGAAATCAAGATGTGCCAGTACTCACCTGCTGAAGGCAGTGGCTGTAACAGGAACATGGCAAAAGCCCAGGATAGCAGAAGCTCAGCCCTCTGATACTGTTTTATCTAGTAACAGGAAATGGGTAAAACTGAAATGGCAGTTTCTGCTAGCTCAGCAATTTTCCAAGCAGAGCTTTTAGCATTGAGGGGAGACTGAGCTCATCCTCACAGCAACTGGTACGAGTGCTGCTTGCTCTCAGGTCCCTGCCAAGGGAGACAGTTGCCTGGCTGGCTCTTGGCTCACGGCCTGGGGGCTGCAGTCAGAGATAAACTGCCTGGGAGGGCAATGGGAAACATTCCTGCCCGATTCTGGATGTGCTGAGCACAGAGAGCCCAGCTGTGAATGTCGGGGGGCACAATCACAGAGGGGTCTATAAGGTGCTGCAGACCATTGGGCTTAGGTGAGTTGGGAGCTGTAGGCTGTGAGTGAGTGTGGACTTGTGGGGAGGTTTAAACCTACAGCTGCACTGAAAAATGCTCCTTCCAACTTTTGTTCCTAATATTTAATGATTTGAGGGAGAGCTGTGATCTTGTGGGCAGATCTGTGCCGGTCAAGCTGAGCAGTGGCAAAAGCCAGGTGGGAGGGTGGAGTGGGAGGAGGTGGGTGTGCTGTTTGTTGGGTTTGCAGCCTCTGGAAGACTTTGATAGCTGCCTTGGCAGTCGGTTCTTGTGAGGTTGGCCTTGAGAGCCATCCCCTTGATAAATAGGACTAGAGTGAATTGGGAAGGATGGAGGGAAAAGCCGTGTGCTGAAGTGTGCCCTTTGAAGGCCTGACATCCAAATGTGGCCAAAATTTGGTGTTCCCAGTTCTTAAAGTGTTTGTGGGATACCCTGGTCTTTTGGCTCTTGCTTTTCTGGGACCCAGACTCGTGTGTACCTCCCTGTGCATTGCTGTTATCTGTCACCCACTGGTATCACAGGCTCTGCCAGCCCTGAGTGGGTGCTTGGGACTGGCAGCAGGGCTGGGCTGCTGGCTCTGCACTGGCGGTGGTCACAGAGCCATGTGCCTGGGCTGTGAGTGGGACTGGATGGGCCAGCTGATGTCTCCCAGAGCTGCCACAGCTGCCTGCAGGTGAGGCAAGAAACTGCAGTGCGTGACTTACCTGAGATGTAATGAACTGAAGGGAAAATCTGTCCCTGTAGAGCCGTGTGATCAGAAACTGAGCTGTGTTGTGCTGTTGTTCCTGTCCTGCCTTGCAGAGTGCAGTGAGGTTGTGAGGAAAGCCCAGCCCCAGGTACCAGCAGTTGGTCTGGAGCAGTGTGCTGGGAACTCACAGTCGCCGACCTCTGTTCCTCAGCTTTTTGTGTCCAAAAACTTGTGTGGACACAACTGCTGGGAGCTCTCAGCCCAATTCCCAGCTGTAGGGAAGCAGAGAGGGAGAGAGTGGGCAGTCCCTGTGTGTGGGACTGCAGCCAAGGGGGGATTTGCCCTTCATGCTCAGGAATTATTGTCCTGGACTTGCAGGTTTGTCCCATGTCTGCATTCAGGCAGGACAGCTGGGCCCTGGGAGGATGGAGAGGGGAGCAATGGGATGTGGATGGAAGGGACAGTGTCGATGCTGCCTTTGGACCCGAGTCCACCAGCAGAGATGGCTTCGAAGCTGACCCTTGCATTTGCTGCGCTGGCTTGCAGGGGTGTGGAACAAAAGCCCTGGGGGCTGGCACTGCTCCAGCCTGCGGCATGGGGACAGAGAGAGCTGTCTGCTGTCACAGCCCTCGCTGTGACATTGATGCGTGTCTGGGCTGGCCGAGCAGAGGGAGCTGGGCTGCGTCTCCGTGTCCCTGCCTCTGTGTCTGCCTGTCTGTCTGCCTCCTCCGAGGGGCTGCTGGCAGTGCAGTGTCCTGGCACAGTGAGGCGGTGGCAGGGCTGTGCTGGGGGAGCCCTGCGATGGCCTTGTGCAGGCACAGCCTCGGCGCTGACTCAGCCGTGGCGTTTTTAGGCTTTCCAGGAATAGCTCTCAGCTGTCCTGGCCTTTCCTAAAGAGAGCATGAAGGAGCTCCAGACAGATGGAGTGTCCCATGTGGGTGTTCCCTGGGTGCCTCCCTGCGGGGCTGACCCGGCAGGGAGGGGAAACTGAGGCAGGCTGGACTCCTGGCTCTTGGGGCATGGGGTGGTGAGGGTGATGGCAGGGGCCCAGGGTGAGGGTGAGTTAAGGGAGTTGGAAGCATTTCCAAGCAAGGACTCCTAAAGGAGCATGAGGCCAGCCTGGCCACTGGCCCAGCACACAACTGCTTCCCTGGCCAGCACCAGCAGCCACCCGTGACAGAGCCCCACAAGCAAAGGTTACTGTGGTGGCACCTGGTATGGTCCTGCAGGTGTATAAAAACCATGCAAAATCCTCCCAGGGTGAATCCGTGCTTGTTCTTCCAGGTGAGGGTTGGCTGTGCCCGCCTCACCTCCTCCCACCAAAAAGCAAACAGCAGAAGGGAGGGCAGGACTGTGGGAGGCCCTGGTGTCAGGTGGAGGGACTGCCTTCCTGCTGTGCCCCCAGAGGTCTTACCCACACAGGAGATGTCACTGCCTGAGAATGAGTTGAGGAAGGCGAGGAATTTGCTTCTGCCTCAGAGGACTCTTCTGTTCCTGCCTTCCCCCCACTACAGCAGTGCTGTTACCTCTTCTTTTTGAACAAGTGCATTAACAAAAAAGAGGTAAGGAGGAGCAGCATGTCCCTGCTGGGGGGAAGCTGGCAGCCAGGCTGTGCCCTGGGGCAGAGGGGTATGCCAGGCTGTCCTCTGACACCATCCCCAGTTCATCCAGCCTGATAATATTGGCTTGGCTAGAGGAGGAATCCCAGGTGTCCCCAAGGCCACACAGCGAATGGGGCTCTGTCTTGCCCATCCCTGGTGAGTGGCCCAGCTCCAGCGGTGCCACCGCAGTGCTGGCACCTGTGGAGGTGGTGCAGGGAGGCAGGCTCAGCCTGACAAACAGCCTGCCTCGCTCTCTCCCTTCCCACATCCTGAGCAGGAACTTTAAAAAACACAAATCCGTGCTCTTTGAGGACACGGTGGGGGGGAAGGAGAGAGGAGGTTTGCAAAACTGTTGAGGCTCAGATTGCTCTTTAAGCCTCCAAGAGTGACTCCACACTTCTCGTCCCACGCACCTTTGCATTGAAATAAGTGAGGGGGCAGCTCGTCCTCTGTGGCATCAGCCGCTGCTGGTATTACACACTGCTTTGGGCTTTTCTTAAGGCTGTACATTGCATGAAAAAGGAGGCAGGCCCTGAAATAACCCAGATGCCCACTTTGGCACTCATTTAAGGCACTTTCCTTTCTCTCCCCGCCTTGGAACAGGGTGTGGAGGACCCGGCTGTGCCACTGGAGCATCTGCAGGTTGGTGATGAATGTTGCTGCAGGGGACCCTGCTCCCCTCAGGGCTTGTCCCCACTCGAGCAGGGCATCCTCTGTGCTCTGGGAAAGCCTCTGGTGGGGCAGGGCAGGAGCTGGAGGCAGCAGGCAGCCGTGAGGAGCAGGGGATTGTGCTGTAGCCTTGGCAATCACACACAGGCCAGTGGTTTAATGAACTCGGGCTCTTTACATAAAAGCTGCTGGGAAGTGCAGAGTGTGCCAGCTGCTCCGGAGCCTCTCGCTGCTCTGTTTGCTGGAGAGGCTGCTGTGCTACAGAGGTCACTCAGCCCACTGAGGGCTCCCAGCGGGGCTCATTGTTTGCCTCCTGGAGGGCAGGCTAAGAGGGTATTTACTTTTCCCACTTGGACTTTGATTGCTTGCTGGTGTTGGTTTTTCCTTGCGAGAGGGGTGGGGGCTGCTGGGTTTCTGTAGGTGCCAGCAGTGCAGGGGATCAAGTGGCAGCGAGCACAGAATGGCACCGCTTGTACCCACTGCTCTCGGGCACAGAGATGCTTCTCTTGATCCAATATAATGGAGTGATTCAGCTCTGTGGAGCCTCCTGCTCCTCTCCCCCTCCCTGCTGTGGCTCTGCCCTTGTTCAGCCAGAGAGGAGCAGGTCCATCCTGTGCCTGTACCCCCATGGGGCTGTCCCTTCCCTGCATCTCCAGCTGCATGCACAGCTCTTGGCCTGTGGAAGGGTTGTGCATGCAAAGGTAGACTTCTGGTTTTTTCATTCCCTCCTTGTACCTGAGTTGAACTTGTGCAGGGAGCTGGATGTAATTTCCAGCTGACCTTTCTTTTGGCAGCTTGTTAGTTAGCTTGAAGGCGCTGCAGGGATTTCCTGGCAGCTCCACATGCTTCCTCTGCTGGCAAATTTCTTGCACAAAGAGCTGAAAAGGGGCAGCTGTGCATCACCTCTTCCCTGGGGTGGTTCTCTGTCGGCCTGGCACAACACCTTCATGGCCAGCAGTTGGCACAGGGTAACAATCTTGGCTCCCAGCTGAATTTAAAAATCTTGGTGACCTGACTAAGCAGCATTGTGAGACTTGTGCAGCTTGTTCTGTGCGAGCAGGAGGTCTCAGAGCAGCAGGTGATGCTCCTGGACAGCCCCTGCCCAGGTGAGAGCAGGAGGGTGTCCATGGGCAGCAGTGAGCCATTAAGGGTGTGCTGGTGCCAGCTCCTGGCCACACTGTGCTGCCAGGTTCAGGAGCAGTAGCTGCAGGTTCAGCCCAGGAAAACCTCACCGAAGGATCTGCAGTTGCCTTGGGCCACAGCCGCTTCCTCAGCACTTCCCAATTTCTTGCCTCAGTAGACCAGTTAATCCTCTGGGGTTTTTTGCAGCGTTGCCATACTGCCAGATCCTGCTAATTCATTGAGAATGTCTCTGGAAACTGCTGACACAGAGGTTTATGAGCAGTGGAGCTCTCGCCTCAGTGCTGGGCACTCTGCTGCACCTCCTGTGTTACAGAAAGGTTTATCTCAGCAGCATTACCTGTGTTGGAGTGCTGGAGGCTGTTCCTGCGGTGTGTTGTGCGTTTGCAGAGCTGGAGTGAGCGAGTTGCTGCCTTGAAAGGGAGCGTGGAGCCTGCTGGGGCTGTGCTCCATCGCTGCCACACAGAGCAGGAGAGCTCTTGTTGGAGCTGAACACTGAGGTTTTCCCAGCAGCTTTGGCTGTGCTTGCTGGCAGGTTGCTCTTCTGGCTCTTGGCTGCTCCCTCTGTGGCACCTGTGCCTGCTGATGGCACGAGCAAATGTGTGCATTTCCCCTCCTTTGTTGCAGTTTGTAATCCCCTGTATTAACTTCATTCATCGGAGGCCGAGTTGAGTCCTGTGCTAAAGCTGCAATGGCTCAGCATCACCTCAAGTGCCCTGGCACAGACTTAATGGTCCCTTCTGACAGCTCTGATAGAGCCTCCTGAGAGCTAAGGAGCTCTGGCCTCCTGCTTACATCTAATATTCAGTTTTCTGGCAGCAGAAGTGGATGAGGAGAGAGGGGAGGACAGGAGTAAGCGGGGTGCTGGCTGCTGGGACTGCAGTGAGAGTGACATCTCTGCCCGTGGCTGGGCACTTGGGGTCCTGTGGCACAGTGCAGAGCTAGGGCTGCTCATTTCTCCACCCCGAAGTGGAAAACATGAACCTGCTGCTTCCCTGCTCTCTGCCTGGAGAGCCTTGAGAGGAGAGTACTCAAGCCATGCATCAGCAACACCAGAATCAGTCTAACTCAGCACCTTTGGAGGAGCTCGCCTTCCCCAGGGCCGATTTTAGGCAGCAGGAAGAAAGACCATATTGCTACAAGTGATGGCACAGGGACCAGCAGGCACTAGGTACCTTTCTATACTCCTTGAATTGGCCAACACAGTTAATGCATCACTCGTTAAGTAGCCAGGGAGAAATTGCCATATGGTCTGGCCTGCTGTTCCTCTACTAGAAGAACCAAAAAATCTGTGTACTCCAAAGGTGCAGCCTGTTCCCATTCTAGCATCCGTGTGTGCAGCAGGAGGGAGCAGAGCTGGGGAGGGACTGGTGGGGAGGGACGGGGGTTGGGGCAGGAGCCCCATTTCAGCCACTCCCTGTCTCCTGTGCCTGGGGTGCAGGGACACCTTCCAGGCTCCTAGTGGTGGCTACAGAGCTGATACCATCCTCCTCTTTGGGGGATGGAGGGAGTGACACACAGAATATTCACCTCTTTTGCCCTGCGTAGCTGTGAGTGAAGCTTGGTGAGGCAGAGGTGTGTGCTGTGCCACACGCCGTGGTTCCTGGCCTGCAGCCTGCTGTGTGTCACATGTCTGGGCTGGCTGTCCCAGCACACCGCAGGGCAAACCCTCATAGGAGAGGAATGAAGGCTCATCCGAGTCTGCCGTGTCTGTGCAGGAGCGACCAAGGCACCTCCCAACTCCCTTCTGCCATCCTGGAGGTCCTGGCTTTGTTATGGTGGCCGTGACCCTTGTGGAGAGGTGGCTGTGACTGCCTGGTACTTCCAGACGGAGGCTCTGGGGCTGGGGCAGCCAGCGTGGGAGGAGGGTTTGGCAGGTGTCCCTGCAGTGGCACTGGTTGGAACGTGCAGCCCAGGCAGATCTGGCCCCGCCGGTGCTGTCAGACTGGGCTGTTTGCACAGAAAGCTGCCAGACAGCCCTGGGAAGGTGGGTGGGACACGGCAAGCAGGGCTGTGTCCTTGTTCCTGTGGGGTTGGATCCTCCTGAGCCCCAGCCCAGCCCTGCTCTTGTGCTGGGCAGAGGCTGCTGGAGGACCTTTCCCAGCCCTTGGCCAGCTGCAGGCAGGGCAGGGTGTGGGCAGGGAGCTTCCCCTCGCTCTGGAGGGATGATGGCTTTGAAGGGTTGGTGATTTCTCTGGCTGCCAACTCCGCCTGGGTGGGGGCCTGGCAGCACCAGCCGGGCATGCTGCACTGCTCGGACCAGAGCCCAGACACTTCCAGCAGCTGTGGTGGAGTAAACTCGACTTGGATCATTTGTTTAAGAGTGTAAATACAGACCTGTGGTCATTTCACCCCCAACGGGTGTGATGGTGTCAGTTTTCCCTTGCAGTGGTGCAGCAGTGCTCTGGTTTGCAGTGAGTGCAGGGAAACCTTTGTTTGCGTGGGAAGAGACCTTAAAGATCACCCAGTTCCACTCCTGCCATGGGCAGGGACACCTTCCACTGTCCCAGGCTGCTCCAAGCCCTGTCCAACCTGGTCTTGGACACTTCCAGGGATCCAGGGGCAGCCCCAGCTGCTCTGGGCACCCTGTGCCAGGGCCTGCCCACCCTCCCAGGGAACAATTCCTTCCCAATATCCCCCTTGTCCTGGCACTACATGCTCTTGTCCCCAGTCCCTCTCCAGCTCTCCTGGAGCCCCTTTAGGCACTGGAAGGGGCTCTGAGGTGTCCCTGGAACCTTCTCTTCTCCAGGTGAACACCTCCAGCTGTCCCAGCCTGGTTTCTGAGAAGAGGGGCTCCAGCCTTGGAGCGTCTTCATGGCCTCCTCTGGACTCTCTCCAGCAGCTCCAGGTCCTTCCTGTGCTGGGCCCCAAGGCTGGAGGCAGCTCTGCAGGTGGGGTCTCACCTGAGCAGAGCTGATGGACTGAATCCCCCCCTTTCCTGCTGCCCACACTGGGGGCTCAGCCCAGCACGCAGGGGGTGCCTGGGGTCAGCACACACAACGGGGGCACACTGAGCTTCTCATCCACCAACATTCCCAAGTCCTTCTCCTCAGGGCTTTTCTCTATCCGTTCTCTGCCCAGCCTGTGTTTTTGCTTGGGTTTGCCCTGACCCAGCTGCAGGACCTTGCACTTGGCCTTGTCAAATTTCCCGAGATTCTCACAGGCCCAGCCCCTTCAGCCTGGCAAGGTCTCTCTGGATGGCAACCCAGCATCACCAGGGGAGCCAGAAGACTTGGCATCAGCCCTCTGGATCGAGGCATTTCTTTTCTGTAAATGAAATATTCCGGGAGTCCTCCACATCCAGTGGTACAAGTGAACAACCCCAGTGCCTGTGTGGAACGGAGGGGAGCAGCTGAGCCATGAATGGGAGAGACCAGACAGCTTTCCACTGGATTCAGGGAAATCTCCAAGGTTCTTCTGCACTGTTAGTGTGTTGTTGCTGCTCCTGCTGTCTGGACTTGGGTTTTTTTCTAGGCTATCTGGGGCAGCAGCTTCTTTCCCTCCAGGAATTTTTCGGGAGGAAGTTTCCCAAGGCTGTGCGGGGGCGGCCAGTCTCTGCTGGCTTGACTCCTACCAGGGGGAAAGGCTGCTGCAGGTATGGCCCCACAGCAGAGCCCTGCTAGGCCAGCTGCCTCTGCTGCCTAATGACTTTCTCAAGGTATTTTTAGCTGCACATAAACTTCAGGAAAAGCTTTTTTGCAGCCGAGGACACTGTGGCCTTTGTTCCGGCTTCTGGGAATGGGGAGGTGCTGGCTCAGCGTGGCTGCGGTGGCTGGCACAGCCCTGTCCCCTCACAGTTGTTTGTGACCTGCCCCTGTTGGAGGGGTCTCAATGCCCCCCTCGAGCAGTGCTGAACTCCTGCTGACCTGCTGTGCCCTGCCCAGGCTTGGGGGTGCTTTGGCAAAGCCTCTGGTTCTGGAGCAGCATGGAAAAGGCAGCTCTTCCCAAGTGTTGGGATGGCCATGGGTCCCACCATGGCTGGAAATCAGCTCACCTCTGCCTGCTGCCAACAGCTGTCTCTGCTGCAAAGTCCACTTGTAGATGAAATTAGCACATTAAACGTCCTGGATTGTTGCTTGAAGCTCTCTGGGCTGGAATGACAGGGGTGATGAGTGGCTTTCCATGGGCCATGTGTTCCCCTTGCTGCTGGGATGTTGGGATTGCACAGCAGATGCAGCTGTGGAATGGCTCTGGACACGCTGCCTGATGCTGCATCTCCCCTGCTGTGATCTGGGGATTTGCAGGCTGTTCAGTGGGTCACACCCAACAGGTCAGTGGGCACTTGGGTTTGGTCAGGACCATCAGGGTGGTCTGGGCTGACCTGTGGGCAGTTCCCATCTGGTGACCTACTCAGAGCTTGGGCTACCTGTGCAGAAACTGCCTCAGTGCCAGCGAGTCGCATGGTGGCTCTGACAGCCAAACCACATCCTCCATGGGTGATGCTGCCCACGCGTGTTCCTGGGAGAGTTCATGGCCTTGCTCAGTGATGCTGTGTGAGTTAAAAACTGTGAAAGTGCTCACAGGCTCACTTCTAGCCCAACTTCCTGTTGGTGCACCTGAGCTGGGCAGGAGTTGGACAGAAATGGCTTGTTGGATGGTGCTGCCTGTAATGTAGAATAGGGGCTTTTACTTGGGTCTGTGGGCTCATCCTAAGGGTCCTGGAAAGGCTGTGAAGTTTCATGCTCCTAGCAGGAGACCTGGAATCACTGCCTGCACCTTCATTTGGAGCTCTGCAGGTCACACAGCTGGGAATTCTCTTGGTGGAAACTCGGTGACCGCTCCCCTCTGGAACTGCCACCTCCCTCCCTTCTGCAGGGCAGGAGCAGGACTCACTCCCACTCCTTTTCAGGTGGAGAAAGTCCCTGTACTGCAATGCCCGGGACAGCCGATGTATTCCAGTAACCCATTTGCTTTCTGGAAGTAGAGATAATGGGTGTAAGATCAATGTTGAATGGTGCCCATTAGAAGACAGAAACCCTCAGGGCACCAAACAAGGGCTGGGTTCATCGAGTCATTCACATTAACCAGGCTTATCCTGGAAGCAACCAGCCAAGGCACCAGCTGCATCTCACCTGGCACCTTTGCTGAGCCAGGCTGCCCAGGAGGGAACAGGAGAGGCTGTTCCACTGCCCAGCTCTGGAGCATCAGGCCTGGCAGCGAGGGCAGAGCCTGGCTTGGTGCCTCCACCTGGTGACAGCGCCGGGTGCTGCATTTTAGCCTACATAATTCAGGTTTGTTTGGAGGACGGGAGGGGAATCAGCAGGGAGGTGATGGCAATGAGCAAATCTTGTTCCTCTCTGTGAGGACAAAGTGTATAAATAGACATCTCTGATGTTGTCCCGACGAGCCTTTGCAGAGATCCGTGATGAGGCGCATCTTGGATTATTTATCCCGCTGTCCCTGCGGGCGGGACGCACTCACTGGGGTGTCCCTCGTCCCCATGGAGCGGCTGAACGAGCAGAGAGGCAGAGATCCAGCTTTTCATAGCATGAATGATGCACCAAGTCCTGCCTGGGCTGCAGTGTCAGTGGGGGGGATTTACTCCTCTCTTCCCCACCTCCCCCTTCCATGTAATCCACTTAATCCCCTGACGACAGGACTCGATTACTGTCAGCTCTGCAGAGCCAGCACTGCTAACCAGCAAGCTGCCTCCTCCTGTCTTGCAACAACAAAAGCACCAGCCAGATCTGGGGTTTTGGTACCTCCAGCAATGATCCTACAAAGCAGAACAAACACAGCTCAATTTACTGGGTATCCAGGTCTCCTCTCAGCTCTGACAAAACCTCTTGTATGTATGTGGATTTGACAAATGTGGATAAACCTCAAAGGTTTTCTTGCTGAAGGCAACTTTGGGAGCTGCCTGGTGTTACTGGATCACACTGTGGGTCCAGTTCAGCTGTGACACTACCCTGGAGGGAATCTGGGATCTGGGAGTGCTGGAGGGTGGATGGAGTTGAGGAGTTGGAATCTGTTGTTTTAGCCATGAGCTGGATCTTGGCTCTGCCCTGTGCCCTCGAGGCCATTCCAGAGCAATGGTTGAAAAAAACAAGTGCTGAGGTTTTGATGTTGTGGCAATATTTTTCTGCTCTCCTGTTGTCTCAGAAGCTGGGCTGAGGTATCGCAGGTCCCTTCTTGGGACCAGGGGTGGGTGGACCTCTGGTTCCAGCTCCTGAACCCTGTGCCTCTGTGAGGGGCTTGGCGTGTAGCTGGATGGCCACCAGAACTCCCTACCACCCTCAGACTGTGCCTGTGATCTCTCACATTCCCCCTGACTGCCTGACAGGGAGAAGACTTGAGGAAAAATAAACCCACAGCGGCCCTGCTGACCCCTGTGTGGACAGCCTGGGATGACCACTTGCTGTGGCACTGGGATCCCTTGGACCCTGCCCCAAACCACTTTATTTACAGGATATCTTAATGCAGAACCTCTCCTGTCCCAAGGAGGGGTGGGTGGCAGCAGGTGCTCCTGGTGGCTCAAGCACTGCCCATCGGATCTGGAGCTGTCTGGTGGCTGTAGGCAGCTGAACAGGCTGCGTGCGATTCCCTGGGTGGTGGCCTCTCTCCCACAAGATCACACATTCCAAGGAGCAGCCTCTCAGCCTGTCTCACTTACCCTTCACTCTTGTTTCCACAGGGGTCCTGACGGCTGGAGAGCACAACTTTCCCTTCCAGTTCCTGCTGCCAGGTAAGATGCAGAAATGTGGCTGAAGGCCCTTCCCTGGAAGCCTTGGCTTTTGCATATCCTTCCAGTTCAGAAACTGGCCTGACTCAGCCTTATGATCTTTTCTTTCTCTCTCGACTCCAGCTTCTGCTCCTACATCATTTGAAGGCCCTTTTGGCAAGGTCCTGCATCAGGTGAAAGCTGTGATAGACACACCTCGCTTCTCCAAGGACTACAAATGCAACAAGATCTTCTACGTTCTCTGCCCTCTCAACCTGAACGACATCCCTGACATCGAGGTAAGAACGAGGAGGGGCTTGGCTGGGAAATGCCAACACTTCAGCACTTGTCCTTGTCCTGCTGTCTGAGGAGTCACTGTGTGGCTGGACAGCTCTGACTGCATGCTGTGACTATGCAAGAGCATAGTCCTCATCTCTCCTGCCTTGCTGTCAGTACCTGCTCCAGGTGATTTCTGACTCTTGTGTGTGTTGCTTTGAAAGGTTTCTCTGAATTTTCGCGCATGCAAGCCAACAGCTTCAGGTGCTTGGAGAGACCTGGGTTTGGGGAACCTGCTTTGGAGGGGGACGCAACTAATAGGACAGGAGAACAGTGGGGCTGGGGAAGTGAGACCTGTTGTTTATGGTGTTGCCATGTTTCTGATTCTTTGCATCCTCTTAGATGCAAATATTTCTGCTTGCTTGTTTTGAATCTCTTGAGTGTTTTCCCAGAGGCTCTCTGACTCTCTTGAGCCAACACCTCTGTCTGTGCCGTCCTGCAGCAGCCCAACACTATGTCCATCACCAAGAAGTTCAACTACAAGCTTGTGAAAAGTGGCAACATCATCCTGACGGCCACGTCGGATCTGAAGGGCTACATCGTGGGCCAGGCCATCCAGCTCCGCACGGACATAGAGAACAAGTCTGGCCGGGACACCGGCGCTGTGGTGGCCAGTCTGCTCCAGGTCAGTGTCCAGTGGGGCCATTCTCTGGCTTGTGCTGGTGCTCCACCCCATGGAGGCCTCTGTGAAACTGGGGTCAGCGAGGAGGCCAAATCTCCAGCTCTGTTTCTCTGTACATTCCTGGGGACAGAAAAGGTAGAACTTGTCTTGCTTATCCCTGCTCAGTCTTTCACAACAATGGGTATTCCTTGGGTTTGTGCTTGTGCCTATTTGACAAAGCAGTTGGGTGGGTTTGTGTCCTGACTTACATTTGGGAGACAGGAGACCACCTGCAGCCTCTGTGCAAGCTGTGTTTCCTCCTGCCTGTGCAGAAAGTGGCCTATAAATCCAAGCGCTGGATTTATGACCTGAGGACCATCGCCGAGGTGGAAGGCTCCGGGGTGAAAGCCTGGAAACATGCAGAATGGAAGGAGCAGATCCTGGTTCCAGCACTGCCCCAGTCCATTCTGCAGGGCTGCAGCCTCATCCACATCGACTACTACATCCAGGTGAGTTTATCCACAGTATCCCTGGGCTGGGCTGCAGCTCTGTGCCCCCTCCCAGGCTGAGCTGTGTGGTGTGGGTGGTCCTGACACCAGGTGAACCTTCCCACTGCCATGTATAACGAGGATGCCACTGTTTTCCCTTCTCTTCCAGGTTTCCCTCAAGTCCCCAGAGGTTTCTGTCACTCTCCCCATCTACATTGGTAACATTGCTGTGAACAGAGTCCCGCTGAGCCCCTCCCGCTCCATCCAGCACATCCCATCTGTGGTGGTCCCCAGTGCCCCCCCGGAGGAAGAGGAGGCTGCCAGTGGCTATCACCCCATGGACAATGTCTCCATCCCCACCAAAAGCCATTCCCAGCAGCAGCCCTTTAGCTACGCCCCAGGACTGAGCTTCCAGGAGATACGGGCGGACTCGGAGCAGACGGGCTCCCCAAACCACCCCACGCTCTGCCTGTCCACGGGAGCCACTGTCCCCTACTACGCCGAGGGGAACGTGGTGCCTGTCCCCACAGCCAGCTCGCTCATCCTGCCCCCGGAGTACAGCACGTGGGGATACCCCTACGGTGAGCAGCGCTCCCGGGATCTGGGACTGGGGGGAAATGGCTCCTACCACCAGACTGTGCTAGCTGTGAACTGTTGGGAATCTGGGGATTCAGTCAGTCTGCTGGAGGCTACTGTCAGAGGGGATTGTGACATCTCTCTGCCTGCTTTATCCTCTGGAGGAGTCCCCTCTTCCAGCTGTAAAAGCCAGCTGTCCTTCCCATATCCACGCCCATGCCTGCCCTGGGCTCCTCATGAGAGGATCTCCCTGTTCTTAAATGAGCTTTCAGCCTCCCACTGATAGAAAAACTTCTTGGCTTGTGGTGAGGCTGGTGGGAACAGAGCCAGGAAAATGATGTCACTGAAATCTTCTGTCTGACTTGGAGTGGGCCTGCAGCTGGTCTGAAGCTGTGGGGGTGGGAGCTGAGGAAGTGTCCGGGGTGGAACAGCTCAGGGAAATCCCAGCGTGCCAGAGTCCTGTGGAGCTGTGCTGGGTTCCTGGAGCTGTGCTGGGCTGGCAGGGCCAGCAGTGTCTCTTAGCACAGTCCTACCCAAATCAACCCCTCTGTTTGCACTGGGGTAACGGGACACTCCATGTGTCACTTCAGCCCTGGGTTGGGGCACATGGAGCATGGGTGATCTGGAGCTGCTGGAGGACAGGAGGATGCTTGGGAAGGAAAGGGAGGAACAGAACAGGACTGTGAGGTGGTGATTTTAATCTCTGTGTGCATTAGGGCAGGGATGGGACTGGCTGACTCAAATCCTACAAACCCCATGTACCTCAGCAGGGCAGGCTGTGGGGCCCTGGCAGGGAGTGTGTGTTGGTGGATTGCTTAACTCTGCCCTGGGTTACACAGACTGGGGTGAAGGGAACCTCCCAAACACACACCATAACCTCTCTCATTCTTCCTTTCCTCTGCAGAGGCACCTCCGTCCTACGAGCAGAGCTGCAGCAGTGCCAACTCCAGCATCAGCAATGGCAATTAGCCCTCCCCTGCTCTGAGCCCCGCCGGCGCTGCCCACCCTGGTACCACGGGGCACCCGCCTGTGGCAAAGTCTGGTACAGCACAAGGTGTCTTCTTGTCTCTCTGGCTGCTGTGGGGGGGGAGCTGCCACATCCCAGCCTGGGCTTTTTAAGTCTCTTTCTAGGGAGGGGGGTAAAAAACCAAAAAGAGCGGCCAGAGCAGCCTGCATGCGTGTAGGAGAGGTCTGGGAAACCGAACTGCCTCCTGCTGCTGCACCAAGTGCTGGAGAGCTGGGTTTGCCGCCGGGGTGCCCTGGGCAGCAGCCTGTTCCAGTACTGTAGTCAACACTAACTGCTTTACTATCAAAGCACCTGCGATGCCTTATCTGAAACACTCCTGACTTGGCACAGCTCCGCTGTAGGGGAAGGCTGGGCTGTGTGGACTTTCTCTCCTCTTTCAGGGCCCATGTGCTCTCCACAAGTGGTTTTGACAGCCCTTCCTCCTTGTCCTCAGAGGTCCTAAGGGTAGCAGGAGGTTTCTTGGAGTAAGCAGGTTCGGAAGGTCAGGGACTTTTAAAAAGCCAAAAGCACAAGCCCTCGCTGTACCTGAGCTGTGGGGGAGTGACTGGCAGTGTGAGTGGCCATGGGCAGGGGGGGGTTCATGGGGGCACTTGCTGATAAGCCCTGACGAGCTGTGGGGGGAGCCTGGTGTTCCATGGGGTGCCCTTTTCCACCACGGGTGGCTTTTCTCCACAGAGCCCTGTGGGACACAGCCCATCCTCGCTCGCTGCTGGGCCCTGGCACACAGGACAACAGCACTGGTCACTCTGCGAGCGGGGGGACCACATCCCATGTCCCACCTCCCGCCCCTGCAGGGTGCCCTCTCCTCCCAGGCCAGAGTTACGTGACCATCAATCACAAAAGTCTGTCTGATGCTACCTCTGAGTCTGCCCAGGGGCCCGGCCCATGGCATCCCTTCCCTCTGGGCCCACCCTCTGCGGGGCTCAGCCTGGGCTGTCCCCAGGAGGGGCTGTCCCTGCCAAGGCAGTGCACGAGGGTGTGTGGTGGCACTGTGTGTCCCCTGAGCCTCAGCAGAATGTGACAATGAACACAAACCGCGTGGGAACTGCTGCGCCTCGCCCGCAGCCTCCGCTGCACCCGGCAGTCAGGGCAACAAGCTGGGGTTTCTTGCAATTTTTCTTTTGTGCTTTCCCCCACCCCCCCACCACCTTGTTTAGCTTGTTTAGCACTGACTACCCGAGCTGAGGAAACCACAAGTCACATCCTTCAGAGCCACAGGTGCCCAGCCAGGCTGGAGTTGTGGCCGCCAGACCTCCGGCACCTCAGAGTTGGTCCTCACATGGCCTCAGGCTGGGCAAGCAATATCTGACAGACCTTTAGGAGCATTTCCAGCTGCTGCTCCTTGCTCAGCCACCTCTGCACACCCCTCAGGCAGCTGGGACAGGCCCTGCTTTGCACTCTTTCTTTGCAAATGCTTTTTTATTTTGTTTTATTTTTTTTTTAAGCATCGAACTGCTTTAAGGGTAACGTAGCAAAGGTGCTGTTCTGAGCAGTGCTGGCACAACCACGCTGATAGAGTGATTGTCATTGTCCCTGAATATATATAAATATATATATATATTTAGATGAAGTTTTGTTTTTAATGATTGAATTCAGAAATACAAATTTTAATACTGTATTTAATAAATTATTCTAAGAGAAATGCTGTGCTTTTCATCCATTTCTGATGCTGATCCATGTGCCTGTTCATGCCAAATCCAGGAATGCACCTTGCTGATTTCTTACAAAATGAAGTGAGGTTTTTTTGCTCTCACCAGGAAGGGTGGTGATCTCTGCCAAGGCAGCTCGGGGAAAACAAACACAGTGTGGGCTGACCACAGTGCCAGGCTCAAAATTCCACATGGCTGGAGGGAATTTGGCATCACGTGGGCTTGGCTCTGGAGAGAGCAGCCTCTGCACTGCTGCTCCCCAGGCTCTGTGTCCTGAAGCCAGGATTTGTCCGAGTGGCCCAGGAGTCTTGGGCAGTGCTCACTGCTGGTGGGGAGGAAGAGGAGAGCAGACTCTGCCTTTAGGAGGATGGAGATGGCACAGCCAAGGTCTGGCTGGAAGGGCTCGAGACCAGCAGGCCGAGCCCTCTCCTAAAGGAATAAATTTATTGAAAGTGGAAGAAGGCTCCTCCCCACACCCCCTCTTTGCTGATCCCATGTCTGAGGCATGCAGGTGTTCCCTAAATGCTGTCACTGCAGGCTGTGATCTGTGTCCTGGACACAAAGATCCTTCTTCATTCTCTGCTCAGCTTATGCCTCTGCCCAGCTTCCATGATTTCACTCTCCTTTGCCTGCCATGAGCAGCATTCTTGATCCACAATGGATCAAAGGCAGGTACAGCTCTTCCCAGTGCTCTTCCTCTTCCTCCCACTTGGCCGAACCTGTCTGGCCTGGCTCAGCCTGCCTGCAGCTCCCGTGGCCTTCCTTGCTGCTGGCTGTGCATATCCTTCAACCCAAATCCCTTCCACACCTCTGGAAAAATTCCTATAAAGTGTCAATGCTTCTGGAGCTTCTGGGCTGGGCTGCAGGCTCCTGACCCAGCCAGGCTCTGGGAGAGGCAGATGGAGCTGGGACCAGGACTGGTTTCCCAGCTCCTTCTCCGTCCCTGGAGCTGAGCTGCTGCTGCTGTGTCCAGCCCACATTCCTTGGCTGGAAAATGGGATTGCTGTTTGCTTGCTGTGGCCAGAGTCCCGGGCTGTTTTTCCAGACTCCCAGCCAGCATCTGTCCTGTCCTCCTTGTCTCACCTTTGCTTTGGGCACATCCCATCCACGGTGGAGGCTGTGGAGGAGGGAGCCCTCACCCAGCCCATGCTGTGCCCTGTGTCTCTGCAGTGCTCCTGAACTTGCTCTCCCAAATTATATTTGCTACAAACTGGTCCTTGGGAGCTCTCCTGTACACGGAGTCCCCGTTGGAAAGCAAGGAGCAAACGCGAACGCTCCTGACCAGTGAGGGGTGTCCATCACCACCGGCTGCTGTGGAGGGAGCAGGAAGGAGCTGGAGCTACACCTCAGGGTGGTCCTCAACCTTTTGGATGCCAGGGCTGCTCCACAGCACAGCTGCTGTGCAGGGGCCCCTCTCAGCCCTGCGAGGTGGCTCTGGCCAGGGTGAGCAGGTCATCACCCCGGGGTTGTCTCTGAGCAAGAGAATTGACATAACAAATGACAATCAGTGTTTTCCAACCCTCCTGCCCCGCCTTGCCTGTCCCAGGCTGCGCAGGGAAGTGAAGCCTGACACAAAGAGCCTTGCTGATGTTTTATCGAGCCCTTTGAAATGGGCCAGGACTGAAATGGGCAGGATGGAGGGGTTAGTCCAGCTCTCCTCGAGCCCCCCTTGCAGAGGTGGCCCCAGGGCACAGTCAGCAGGTCCTGGGGTGTATGAGGGCTTTGGATGAGCACAGTGGGACAAACCCAGTATTTGGGTTTGGATTTGAGTTTGTCTGCTCACCCTCTCCAGAGAGGATCAACCCCTCTGCCCTCTGTCCACAGCCCCTTGAAGTCCTGGGGAGCTCCTTTAGGGCCTTGGTCATCCCTGCCTCCTCTTGCTGAGCACTGGAATAAAGAGGGGGGAAAAAGCACCCATTTTTCCAAACACAGCTCTGGGTAAAAAACCTCAGCACCTGGGGATTCATTCAAATTCCTGGCTCAGATTTTTGAAGCAATTGTTGCTGAGTTTGTTTGAAATGGGGAGGGGGAGCAGTGGGGCATGAGAGAAGCTTGCGAGTTGTTTCCAAACTCAAGTGTTCAATGGAAACAACCAAAAATACCATCAGTTCTTTTTTTTTAATTTCTGTTGCTTTTATGTCCTTCATGGTTTTGTTCTTTTCCTGCTCTCCACATGCCCCACCTCTGTATCTTTGGCTTTTTCAGTGTTTGTGTCCCACTAAACTCTACTTTGGCATCTGCTGTCCCGCTGCCTGCAGGGGATGGGGAAAGGGGAGTCGGGGGATGCAAAGGCTCTTCTTTCTTTTGGACAGTGATTCTTTTTTAACTTTCCACTGAACTTCCAGGAGTTTTGTAAAAATAGATATTTTCTGCTAGGACGTTTTCCTGTTAAGCCAGCACAAGACAGGAGATACAGGGTGTTCCAGGCTCCATTTGGGTTTTATTCTATATTTTAAAATATTTCAAACTATCTGCAACAGGAATGACCCATCCCTCCTCCCCAAGAGATACTGGTGAGGTAAAACCCTCAGAACTTGTGCCCTTTCTTGTACCACTACTCATGGCTGTAATTCCTTATTCCTGTGGTTCTCTTTACGGATTTTGGGGTTTTATACAACAATTTGTGATGGCTCTGTACAACCTAAGACTTCTGTACAATTTATAACTGGGTTTTGAAATGTAAACTCGCAGTTTTCCATGTTAACCATGGCTTCTGGGGGGTATTTTTGTCCTGGGTTTTAACCCCCCAAATGTAAAGAACTGGAAAAATGTAAATAAAGATGATCTTTTTTAAGACCATGGCTGTTTTGCTTGGGGTATGTGATGATCATAAATGATACCTCAGCTGTCTGGATGCTGAGACCTGAGAGTGAGAAGTGGTTCAGGGCTGTCACTGGAGGCATCCCCACTGGAGCTGGAGCTTGGAAGGTGGTTTAGACTGGAGGCTAAAGCGAAGGCAGAGGAGTGGCTGGGGTGGGAAGACCATGGTGGGCTGAAGGAACTGTTGCTCGCTCACATGGTGAATCACAGAATCATGGAATATCCTGAGCTGGAAGGGACCCACAGCGATCATCCAGCCCAACCCTGCACAGACCCCCCAACAACCCCACCCTGGGCATCCCTGGCAGCGCTGTCCAAACGCTCCTGGAGCTCTGGCAGCCTCGGGGCCGTGCCCATTCCCTGGGGAGCCTGGGCAGTGCCCAGCACCCTCTGGGGGAAGAACCTTTCCCTCATCTCCAGCCTAAAACCCCCCCGACGCAGCTTGGTGGGCAGGTGCCGCGGGAAGGACGCGGCTGCGGCCGGAGGAAGCGCCGGGGCGCTGGGGCTGTGCTCTTCCTGCTGCCAGGAATCCCAGGATTTGGAGCTG
>NW_008239284.1:1065649-1066257 GCF_000691975.1 Corvus brachyrhynchos
CGAGCCCTGTCCGGCTCCCAGCAGCTGCTCCAGGAAAACAGGGAGTTCTGGCACAGCGCAGCCCATCCTCGCCCCGCTGCCCTTCGCTCAGGATGGGCTTGAGGTGGACAAGAGCCGTGGCCGATGGTGATGGGCTGCAAAGGCTCTGTGTGTTCCCGGGTATTTCGGCTTCTTTTGGGAGCCTTTCCCTTCCCTGATGGCTTGGGGAGGTTTGTCCCAGTGGCTGCCGCGTCCCTGTGTCCATCTGGGAAAGACAAGAGCTGCAGCAAATGCTGGAGAGGAGCCACCAGAGCCCCTCCCGATGCGCGTCCGCCCTCACCCACCGCCCTCATCCCCGCCCCGGTGCCTCCCCGGGGTGCCGGGTCTGGTTTGCAGGGGCAGGGATGAAGGCAGGCAATTCCCAACATCCCACATGGAGCATCCCCAGTGCGGGATGGGGCGATGCTGGGTGTCCCCAGTGCGGGATTTGGGGATGTCCAGGCTGACACCGGCCCTTGCTGGAGCAGAGGTTTCCAGAGGTGGTTCTTTGTGCGGGGAGCAGTCGCCTCATCCCCGGGGAATCCCAGGGGAAGGATCCCCCCCCTGCCACCACCCTCCTCCGAGCTTCA
>NW_008239284.1:1067293-1068231 GCF_000691975.1 Corvus brachyrhynchos
GGAAGAACCTTTCCCTGCTCTCAGCCTGAGCCTGCCCTGGCCCAGCTCCAGCCGCTCCCTGGGTGCTGTCCCTGGCCCAGGAGCAGAGATCGGAGCTGCCCCTCGGGAGGAGCTGGAACAGAACTGGCCATTTGGCCACTCAGAGGAGCGAGGTGACAGCTGGGGCTGCAGGAGAGCGGCCTGAGGACCAAGGGATGGTGTGTGTCCTCCAGAAAGTGGATAGTAAATGTGTAAATTGACTTCAGAGCACTCAGAGGCTCCTGTTTCCCTCCGGGAAACACGGATTGCTCTGTCCAGGAGGCTGGTGCAGCAGTACCTGCCCATCCCTGTGTCTCCCTGGGGCAGGTGTGACGTCCCCTGAGTGGCTTCTGAGGGCAACTGTGGGGTCAATGAGCCCTTGCAAGTGTTTATCTCCCCCCTTGTGCTATTTTCTGCTTTACTGGAGAGCTGTAAAAGCCATAATTGTTTTACAATCATGGGTTTAGGGCCTGGGCATTAAAGGAGGAGTCCTGTGGGGTTTGGGAGGGTCGAAGCTGCTGTGGGTGCTCGGGGTGTGGGAAAGGGAGTGAAGAGGCTGGAAGTCACCCTTCTATGGGGCAGAGCCAGGGCGAGCTGCTCCCTCTGCCCCATCCCTGACTTCAGGTGACACAGACACAAAAACCTTGCACGAGCTGGGCTGAAAATGACCCAAATGTGGGAGAAGCTACAAAAGGAGGTGATTTTCGATGGTTATCTTTTTGGCAGGAAAGACAGAGGGACTTTTTGACTCGTTCTGGGATCTTGCAGGGATTTTGTGTAGGTTTTTCGGCAAGTTCTGGTGCTGGGTGCTGCTGAAAGTTTGGGAAGCTCATTATGTGTTCAGTTGCGAACGGCGGCTGCCCTTCCCCCCGCAGTCTCGAGGTATGCTGGGGACCCGGAGCTCTTGGCAGCACCAGTGA
>NW_008239284.1:1069058-1097812 GCF_000691975.1 Corvus brachyrhynchos
GCGCTCCTCCGAACAGAGTAACAGCTCCGTGCCTCCCCTGGGCCGCGCCGACCCGCCCGGCTGCTCCCGAGCGGGGCCGGGGCTGCCCTGCCGCACTGGGCATGTAGAATCAGTCATGGAACGGTTTGGGTTGGAAGGGACTTAAAGCTCGTGCAGTCCCACTGGGACACCTTCCACCGTCCCGGGTTGCTCCAAGCCCCGTCTAACCTGGCCTTGGCCGCCCGGCTGCTCCCGAGCGGGGCCGGGGCTGCCCTGCCGCACTGGGCATGTAGAATCAGTCATGGAACGGTTTGGGTTGGAAGGGACTTAAAGCTCGTGCAGTCCCACTGGGACACCTTCCACCGTCCCGGGTTGCTCCAAGCCCCGTCTAACCTGGCCTTGGACACTCGCAGGGACGGGGCAGCCGAGGGATGCGTGTGCCAGCCGGAGCCGGGCCGGGGGTGGCTGTGCCCTCAGAGCCCCTCAGAGCCCCTCAGAGCCCCTGTCGCCCCGCCGGGCTCGGGGGCACACGGGCCCCGGCCCCGTCGCCCCCGCGAGACTGCCGTGGGCTGGCCGCCGGCCGGGGCTGTGACCGTGCCCAGGGAGGCGAGGGCGCGCAGGGCTGCAGCACCGCTCCTCGGGCCGGGCTCAAAGCCCTGCCCGGCTGGGCGAGAGAATACAGAGGTGCTGTAAGTCCGTGCCCTCCGGTGAGCACTGGAGTGCAGCCGGGCTGGTGCTGAGCCTTCGTGCACGAAGGGAGCCACGAGGTGATGGGACAGGTGTGCATCGTACACGGGCTGTGACACAGGTGTGCAGGGACTGTCGTGCAGGTGTGCATCGCACACAGGCTGCGGTACAGGGGTACAGTCGTTCACAGGCTGTAATACAGGTGTGCATTGTATGCAAGGCTGTGGTCCAGGTGTGCATCATACACAGTATTACATACATAATATAGGTGTACACTTGTGTATGGACTGTAATACAGGTGTGCAGTCACGCACAGGCTGTAGTTCAGGTGTATGTCATACACAGATTATCATACAGATGTGCACTGTACACAGACTAACACAGGTGCACGGTTGTACATGGGCTGTAATACAGGTGTACACCTATGTACAGACTGTCATCCAGGTGTGCATCACACTCAGACTGTGATCCAGGTGCACACTCGTGTACGGACCAACCGGAGCTGGGGCTGAGCGGCTGCTGGTGACCGCAGCCAGGTGTGGTGACTGATCTGTGGCCACCCAGGTGTGACAGGCTGGCCGCTGTCTCTCCCAGCTCTCTCTCTCTGCAGTACCTTGTTGACAAGGTTGTGCTCTGGCCCAGAACGTCTGCCCTGGGTGGGGTGAAGTTTGTGGCACGGCCACGCAGGTGACACTGGCAGGGCTTTGAAAGTGCTGCAGACAGCCTGGATTTATTACTCAGACAGGATTCCCATCATTGTTGCTGGGAGATTGTCCAAGGCTTCCTTTATGTTTTCTGTTCCATCACAATTGGCCTGATCCTGGTGCCTTTCCCTTGTGCTTTTGAAGAGGATCAGTGTTAATTTTTCCCTGTGATAGAGGAATCAGCCCTTGAGTGCCTCTGTGACTCCATGGTGCAGTTTTGCTTCCAGGAGAGTGGCACGGCTGTAACTAGGGCAGGAGTTGGCTCATAACTCATCAACTCCTGATGTACAGGTCAGTCCTAACCCTCCAGACACACAGGTTTTATTTTGGGAAGCATCTCCCAGGAGCCCTGGTTGGGTCTGCCCCGTGTGCAGAGCATTAAGAGCCACTGCTCTTGGGAGTCAGGCAGAATATCCACAGATGTTGCTGTGGATTATGGGGAGGGAACAGTGACTCATTTGGAGTTTAATTCCTCCCCTCCCCCATGGACTCAGTTCTGTCTGAGGCCACATCTTGCTTATACCCCTCTGAGGCCAGAGGGGAGGAAGTTGGTGTAAGTCAGGCTGGAATGTGGGGACTGGAGGAGAAGCTCTTTGCTTCCCCAGTGCTGGTGTGGGAGAGCAAGGAAAAACATCCCACATCCACGGTGTTCTGCCACATGCAACACGGAATTGTTTCACTTGGTTAAGAGAGGTGCAGAGGTGTGTTTTTGGGAGGAGATCCTTGCTCCCAGCAAAGAGGGAGGGGACAGGTTGGGAAGGTGATGTCTGTGTGTCTGCAGGGAGTGCCCAACCACCTGCAGACAACTCTGCTGGTGGTCACTGAACTCCAGACAAAAACTCCCAGTCTAGAACAGCTTCTTGACAGATCTTAGTGTTGATGATGGGTGAGGGAGAATCCCTTTAAACACCAAGTTCTTGCTAAATCCTGTGACCTTCAGTGGTTGTTCTCTTCTGTTACCTGCCCCAGGTGATCTCTGTGTTGGGGAATGGCTGTGCTGCAGTCCTTAGGTGCAGGAACCACGAGGCTGCAGAGAAATCTGATTTTGCTGTTGGTTTTCTTTAGTAGATATCTTACATCCAGTCCAGTTTGGCATTGTTACGTGCCTTAGACCTACTGTACTAAAGCTTAAAATTTAAGGAGTTGAGTTTTGAGGAATTGAGCCTTGCTCAGCCAGTTTTGTGATGGTGCATGTTCATCAGATTTGATGCTTCTCCTCCAGTGTGCATCAGTTTGGTGAAGAGCTGCCCTTGCGTTTGTGTGTTTCCTAAAATACTTCTTAGGTGCAGTTTGAAGTTCAAGCTGTGATGTTTTTCCTGGGGCTCGTGGTAACCTGGGGAGGCTGGAGCAGGAAGCGAGGTGCGTGTGTGGCTTTGAGTGAAGTGGTTCCCTTCAGAAGTCACGCTGCATTTTTCATCATTTTTTCCCTTCCGTCTGTTCGGATCTGTAAAACCTCTTTTCTGGAGGTGCAGCTTTGATCTCTAAAGCGACGAGCCGGCAGAGCGGGCAGGATTCCCGGCTGGATCTGGGATGGACTCAGCACCCAGCAGCTCCCCGTGCTGGGGCTGAGCAGTTCTCAGACCAGCTGTGATGCTGAGGCTTTGCCCTGGCTCTGATCCCAGCTCTCATCCCCCTCCAGCCGGTCCTGGGAGTTCTGCTGAGCCCCCTGCCAGCTCAGTGACCTCCCCATGGCATCAAGGGACAACATTTCCCTGGCTCTGGCTGGAGAGAGGCTCCTGTGGCAGGTGCTGAGTGCAGGAGGGATCACAGGAGCAGCCAGGAGCTGAGGAGCAGTGCCTTGGAGCAGCGAGCAGGGAGGGAAGTGCTGCAGATTCCCACTCTTTGTCTGGCAGGTGTCGCACAATGCAGCTCTGCTTTCAGGCCTGCCCTCCCTCATTCCCTCCCGCCAGTCAGGAGAGGCCTCTGTGGCTTTTAATTCACATCCCGTTTAAATCAGTTACCTCAGGAAAACCTGGTGCACTCCAAGCCCCACCATCCCTCCTCAGAGCTGTGTCCTGCTGCTTCCCTGGGGATCCGGAGTGCACCGAGGTGTGTTCACACCGCACTGAACGCGGGCAGCACACCTGGCTTTCACTGGTGTTACATTTCTCCCGGGGCACCAGGTTAATACATTTTAACTGTGTCTTTGTGCAGGGAAAGAAGGTGTTTGTGGTTTTTTTCCCCCCTCTCTGATACTCATAAGGTGGTTTTAGAACTTTCCTGAAGTTGGGGAGGTTGCTTTGTTAACATGGTTATAATTACCCACAGCCCTGGCAAAGTCTTACCCGCTGTCAAATGGGTGCTAACTTCTAGTTTTTCCATGAATTCTCACATGCTATGGGCTAGCAAAGGCCTGTGGGGAACTCATCCTTTTCTTCCATCTAGAGAAACTTTAAATAATAACGGAATGAGCAAATACGACTTGTGAAGCTTTAAGAAAGCCTTAGAAGTGCCCTTCAGTTGTGCTAAGCTGATGTGACTGAGCCAATGTGACTTAAGAGAGCATCTGAAGAATGTTTTGTCAGTCGAGGCAGAATCAAAGGCCTGGGTTATACTTTAAATAAACTCTTCCAATATAATTATGCTGGCTGGGGAGGATGATTCTTCATTTCTTCTTGCTGAAATTGTAATAAAAGTCCTTGCTGTGGATGCAGCTTTATTAGTTTAGAGGTGATCCCAGACCAAGGTGGCTTATTTTTTGCTTTCCAAAGCAGAGCCTTGGTCTCCATTTGGGAAGTTTTGCCCACTTAATTCTCTGTCCATGAATACAAAGCAATTGCTCTCCCACTGCTGTGTCAGCAGAAGCCCTGGGAGAGATGCAATTACCAGCAAAAACCCCACAGCAACAAGGAAAAGAAGCAGCTCCTGCATGGAGGGAGCCTGTTGGAGTCTCTGGAGCTGAATGCCTCCCCTTGGAGCAGCTGGGCCAGGTGAGGAAGGCACGAGCATCCCTGAACCAGTGCCATTTCCAAATGTGCACGAGGACAGCTGGTATTGCAATGATCAGGGAATGATCTGGAACGCCAGTCCGAGGCTTTGCTCTTTATCAGCTTGCCTGGCCTTTTGGCCTTTTGTTCTCTGTCCCTTCCCCTCTCCACCCCAGAAATGCTCTTCCCCTCTTCTTTTTCCCGGCAAAGTGTTGGTTTGGATCACTGCATCCCAGAAAAGGAGGAGGTGAGAGGGGATTGTGTTTTGTGCAGGGCTGTGAGAGGTTCAAGGAGTCTGTTTGGGTGCTTCAAGACACATTTGGCTGGAGAGTTCCCTGTTCCTGACTGTTGTGGAAGCCAAAGATCACCACGAAGGTGGAACAGGGAGCAGTCCTGTGACTCTGTCCTCCCTTGGTGTGGGGCTGTGTGGGTAGAAACATCCCACTGGTGATGGCTGGAGTCTGGTTGAAGTGGTAAAGAAAATCCAACAGGGAATGAAGAGTTTGGTGTGGCCCTCCTGGCTCTGGGAAGTTCATAAACCTGGAACAAACCCTGTTTGGAAAAGCGCTCGCTGTGGTACTTCTGTGTCTGAAATAGAAATGCTTTCTTGCTTTTAAGTAAAACTTTGTAGCATAGCAAAGTATCAAGCACATCCAACATACCCTCTTCAAGTGGAAAATGTTGCTCCAAGAGGATTCCTGTTTCCTTAATGCCCAGCGTGATCCCCACCATTGTCTTGCTGTCTGCTTCCGTCTCAGCCTGGGTTTCCATCTGGGATGGTTCAAAGCTGCTGCCTGGCTCATGGTGCAGGCAGTCCTGAGCCAGGTGAGCCCACCTGAGTTGTCTGTGTGTACCAGGGGCTGGCTTGGGAGTGGGGATGGGCTGTTCAATATTAAATGCATCCTTTTTCAGTGTCTCCTTCTCGCAGGAGAGCTCTCGGACGCAGTGTCAGTTCAGGACAGGGAGATGCTGAGTGGCAGAGCAGAAAATTCAGGTCCACTTCTGTTTGCATAAGGCTGATCATCCTGCAGAGCCAGCACATGGACAGGGAGGAAATTTGCAGGTGGTGCAGCTGGGGAGGAAGTAAATATGGAGCAAGATAACCAGGCTGACATGGATAAACTCAAAATAAAGCCAGGTAAGTGACTTAGCGTTTAAGGGAAATGTGAAATTGTGCGAACAGGGATAAAAATAATGACAGTGATTACATATCCTTGGGTCAGCTGGGCCTGTACCTGCTCCAGAAGGTGTTGTGAGCTCAGTACAGCATTTGCAGCAGCAGCAGAGACTGGGGAGCTGAGCTGAGTGGGGATCAGTGGTGCCAAAGACAGTGCAGGCCCATTTCTCTGGTGTGGGGAGAGTCAGTCCAGGAGCCCTGGGATGCTGCAGCACCACTGCCTGCTCCTGCTGCCCTTGCTGGTGAAAAGAGGAGGAATGAGATGTTTATTGCTTCTGAGAGCAGGGGGCAGCCAGGATCAACCTGATGGGCTGAGCCATCCCTAGAGCCAGAGGGAGCAGGGCACCAGGGCACCTCCCTGGAGAGGGAATGGCAGTCCAGGTGTCCGAGCTGCAACAGGCTGTGCTGGGGCCTTGGCTGGGGTAAGAGTTGTTCAGAGTGCTGCTGCAGACTTTTAATAATTTGGAACTCAAGTGCAGATGTGGACAGAAGGATTTGAGCGTGTTGTCTTGCAAAAAGGAGCCCTGGTCTCCCCAGGCTCTTGGCCGTGACCTGCAGGTGCATTTCAGTACAGCCTTGAGTGCAGTGAAATAAATTTTTCCCTCCTTCTTTTCATTTTTAAGCATCAAGTCCTGGTTTCTTGAGAATCTGAGCTACCTTCTTCCTCTCCAGTTGCACATTTCCAATCCTTGCAGTTTCAGAGGAAGTTTTAATAGGTAATTTCTCCCACAGGCTCAAAGCCAAAAGGCAAATTACCCCCAATGCTTTATCCAGCTTCAGTGGGAATTGGGGATGTTTCATACTGCTGACCCAGAGCATTCAGAAGCTCTGCTTCTCTCAAAAATCATAATATTGTTTCAAGAAGTGGGAAATTAAACATGCACGTGGTAGAAGACTTAGAAAGGATTAATGGGTTTCAAAATTACATGCTTCATCCAGCTGCTGATTTGGGAATTGAAAGTATGCCTGTTGCAGGATTGGGAGGGAGTTACTGAAACGTGGTGTTCCTTGGTGTCTGATGAATGCAAATGTCCCAAATCTGTGATTCCAAAGCTTTGCCCAACCTCCAGACTGACTCCAGGTTTGATGCTGGATTAGCTCAGCCCAGGTGGGAGCAGCTGGGTGGAAAAGCCCTGTGTATATTTTACTTTTTCTTTCCTGTAGTTTAATTCATCTTCTCTTGATTATCTCAGCTCCTGGGGTGTCACCCAAGGCACGTTTTTAGGCTGCTTTGACTGAAGTTCATTCTCTGTGAGTTTTGCTTTAGGCACATGGAAGGGACTCATGGAAGGTGCTGGAGTCTTCTCCTGCCTTTTGAAGAGGATTTGCTATCTCAAGGGGCAGCACCTCCAGCCTGGAGGTCACTGGGACCTGCACTAAATAGGAGATGGGTGTTTAAGTCACTTGCATTTTTGGGACCTGAGAAATTAAGTTACTGTTTTGGTGTATTTCTTATGTCCACTGGGCTTGGCAGCAAATTCACAGCCTGTCAAGTGTGGGTTTGGAGGTGTAAAGAAGAGAATGTATTTGGGAGATGAAAGCATCAACAATGGTCTGGGAGCTGGTGTGTGTGGTTCCATGTAGGATCCTGCCAGTTTGCACATAAACCTCCAGATTATGAGAATATAAAACATGGGTCTGAATATTTTATTAATTGAAGAGTATTATTAATATTTGATGGCTTAAATCAACACCCAGAAGGCTCTGCAAAAAGCACCACTGCTAAACTGGTAACCAAGACATGAGGTGCTTCTGATTGAAAACTTGTTTGTAATGGCTTTTGTCAGCTCTGTGTTTTAAATGTTAAGGATCCGTGAATCCCATACACCAGAAATCCTTTTGTTCTTTGGGTTAGGAAGGGTGTTTTTCAGTCTTGCTAGGCTGGATTCAGATTGGTGCTTTAATGCCTTCTTAGTATGCAAAGGTGATTGTTTATAAGGTGTCCCGTCGGGCCTGGAGGTGACATCTGGAATATTTAATCCCTTTTGCCACACTTTGAGGACAAATAACGACTGTTCCTTTAAAGATGGCCCTCGGATGAGCTGGAATATTTCCTCTTGCTGTGGTGCCAGCTCCTGTAGCTCCGGTAGCGTGTGTGGAGAGGTGAGGTGACCATCCTGGCTGTCCTTTAATCGACATCCCCCTGCACCAGGGAGATGCCACCAGCGAGCAGAGAAACTGCAGATCCGTCTGCTTTGAGTTTGGGAATTTACAGCGCCAGGAGTGAGCGCAGCCTCCGGCGTGCAGCGTTGGGAAAGGCCAGCGAGGGGGGATCATATTCTGTCTTTTATTTCCACTCTGGTTTCTAGGAACTGCAAGTTATATTTCTTATGTTTTTTTCAAGATTTTTTTAAGATTTCTGCCACACACAGTGAACTCCATGCCTATCTCATAGTTCTTTTGGGGTTTTTTTGTGAGTTTTGTTGTCTCCTTCCCTATAGAAGGTGCCCTTTGTGCCGGTGATCTGGTTATGTTCCTGTGTTTCTAGGAGTTTGCCTTTGATAAGAGCACATTGGTCTTAATCATTTATGACTTTCATTAAAACCTTCTTGGTTTGATGTTTTCTCAGCCCTCCAGACTGCCCTCACAGAGGCTGCTTTATAGATATCATTTATCTCCTGCCCCTGTTGTGACAGCAGCCCCACATTTTCCCTCCTGCTGCAGATGCTGGTGCTTTGTGCAGGGAGGACGTGCACGTTCCATGGCTGTTGCTGCTGGGATTGTGGCTCGTGTCTGACCTGGAACTGGGGTTTGAGGCTGTGTGAATGACATGGGACACTCGGATCCTCCCCATCTCCATCCCCATCCCTATCCCCAACCCCATCCCCAGCCAGCGTGTGGGCTGAAGCACCGACCCAGTGTGATCCCAGTGCTGTGGAGGAGGAGGAGAAGGGCAGGAGGTGATGAGGAATGAGGTTGATCCGTCAGGTCTGGGCCTTGGCCAGTGCTGGAAGTTTCACCAGCCAAGTTGCCTTTCTTCACCGGGCCTTTGTTCCCAGTCACGCTTCCGATGAAAGGCAGGAACGGCGGCTGCTCCGCTGGCTGCAGGAAACCTCCTCCCCACGCTGCACTGGAGCCCATCCCCTCCAGGGCTGCCTTGGGGCTGTGACCCCCAGGCTGGCACTTGTGGGGTGCCCAAGCTGCCTCCTGCGACAGGGAGGAGAACCAGCTGGGAGGGGGGATTTCCATTGTCTGCCTTGGGATGAGCCTCAGCCTGCTGTGCCTCTCCAGGGTGGGCAAACCCTAAGGAAATGGCTTGGATATTCCCAGTGACCTCCCAAGAACAGGGAGGTTTGATCTGGTCCCCCCCCACTCGTGACCCAGAAGCTCGAGGCCGGCGTGGGCAGAGCTGCAGAATTTGCAGATGTGTCCAAAGAGCTGCAGGAGGATGCCCCGTGTCTGTGTGTATTTATACACTGGATGCCGAGGGATAGCCGAAATTCTTCTTTAAATGACCAAAACTCCACAAGTGGAAGTTGGCGTGGGGCTGCCAAGAGTAACTCCTGATGCAACAGTGTCTGCTTTAAAGAGCGATGTAAACGTTTCCTGCGTGTGTCCCCGGTGACTCAGAGCCCTCCCTGCCCCATGGTGATGCTGATGCAGTTGCTGATCCCTGCCAAAGCAAGCAGTCCACACAAGGAGATTAGACAACAGTCCCTGCTCCCCCGCTGGGTGCTCGTTAACATTTCCTTGCTGATGTATTATTAATTAAGCTAATTTTTATTGCCCTGTAAGTATGGAGGGTGTTTTGCAAGCGCAGAGCGTAACCTGCTTGTGGCCCAGGGTTCCTGAAGCGTGGTCCCATGTGCGAAATGACGCTTGGACTGTGTGGTTGAGTGTTGAGAAAAGGTAAATCTGTGGGTTTTGCTTTCTTTTTTCCCTCTTGGCAGCTTCCTGGCTCTGTGTCTGGGGCTGGTGAGTGTGGTGCTGTCTGAGCTGAGGGCTGAGGAGGTGCTGTCTATGCAGAATTAGTGCAGACAGATAACAGGACTTCAGTGCAAGCAGCGTTTGCAGCATTGACCCTCCATAAGACAGAAGATTACCCAGATGGGAGTATAATATTAAAAAGAGTTTTGGGACCTGATCCAAACCTACAGGAGTCAGGGAGGGATTTGCCATCAGCTGCAGTGAGAGCAGCCTCCCTGCAGCGTACCCAGGCAATGGGGCAGTCAGCAGCTTAAACAAAAGAAGTGAAAGAAGTGTCCCGGCAAGGCTGGTTGAGGTTTTGCTGCCTGTGATGCTTTTCCCATCTGTAAAACAGAGGTAATATTTTCCCAAAGTTCAAAGGCCTGACTTGGTGTTGGAAGCCTTTAACTGGAAGTGTTGAAGAACTGCTGAATGTTAATTTTTAAATGTACAGATTATCTTCATTAGGTAAGAGATGGCGAGTTACATAATGGTCACTATTATGTGTGCTCTGGTTTTTGGCTTTATTCCTTGACATCATGGCCAGGCCTGATGAAGGGAATAGAGAACTTCTAGAAGCACTTTGTAAAGTATGATCTATTTGTGATCAAAGCCAGTGTGACTCTGAATGTCCAGCTCCTCTTCTTTGGACTTGTGATAGCAGCCTCGGATTCACCTTGAAAATGGGATCTGTGATCTTTCATATGGTCTTATTTTGTTCTTAAATTAGGCTAATGCATTCTGTTCCAGCCAATGCAATTATTAACAAACCTGGGCAATTATGGCACCTATTGTACAGACATTCTGTGCTCCTTGCTAGGAAAAATACACTTTTAATAAACAAATCCACTTTGACAACCTGTCAAGGACTTTTCTAAAGCAAAATTGAAAGTGTCACCTCAGTGACCTTTCCTTTTTGTTCTGTTGTGTTTGGTTTTTTTACGTGGCTTTGCAAGAGCACAGCAGTTGCAGCTGGAGGTTCAGGTCTGGTTTCACAGGGCAGGGGAGTGGAGGAAAGCAGGGAGGGGATCACAAGGGCTGGGTCCCCCCACCAGCATCCCCTGCCCTGCTGTGTCACAGTGCAGCATCCTCCTAGCCACAGGCTGCATCTGGCCTTGCAGAAACCCTGGGAAAAACCCTGCTCTCTTGGTTGGTGCAGCTGGTTTACTTTGTAATTAAAAAAAAAAAATTTTTTTTTGAATGAGAAAAAGCCCTTAAAATGTTTTGGCACAAGTTCTCTGTGCTTTCTTTTATTCCACATGTGACAAACCCATGTGGTTGCAGTCTCTTGCTCAGCCTGGGTAGGATCCACTCGGTCGTGGGCTGCCACCAGGAGTTCAAGGCAGTTCTTAAATCCTACTTAAACCTCCCTCTCCAGCAGATTGGCTTTGTTTGGCTCTGGGCACAGGAGTGGGAAGGAGCGTGTTATATTCAGTACTAGAAGTTAAATTGCACGGAAGGAAAATCAGCCAGGATTGTTTTCTCACTGCATTATCAGAACTGTGTGAAGGTTTGGCCCTTGGTGAGGGTTGTGCTAACTGGAAATATCCCTGCGTGTCACATCACCCGGGGAGGAAAGAGAGGGTTTCCTGCCTCTGCCAGGCATTCCCTGCTCCCTGGGTGTCTGAACAGATTGTTCTTCCCTTGCTGCCCAGGGACTGAGAGGCACAGGCCACCTCTGCAAGTGAATCCCCAAAAAAATGGGTAGCTGCAGAATCACTGAATCAATCAGGTTGGAAGGACCACAGTGGCTCATCCAGTTTCTTTCCATGGGAATACTTGAATCAAAATGATTGTTAATCTCCATGTGAGTTGAGCAGTGAGTTTTCCCAAGCTGAGTTTCAGAGCTAATCCCCTGTAACTGCTGCTGTTATCTGGGTGCTGTGTCTCCTCCCCTGAGCTCCCCAGCTGCGCTGTGGCACTGGGCACATCTGTCCCTCCCCACAGGAGGCTGTATCACATCACGGCCTGCTGGTCTGGGCAGCTGCTGGGAGGAGCAGTTAACATCTCTATCTTTTCTAATGCATCTTCTGAGTTGCTGATGTGACAGCAGCAGCTTCTCCAGGGATGTGGTGCCCAAAATCAGATTAAAAACCCTTTCTTTGCCCTGCCATCTCTCAGGAGTGTGGTGGGGGATCTACCTGTGGCGTGGGTTGTTTGAATGGACCTGGGGAGGAGCCTGCAAAGCTGCTGGAGTTGCTGAGCTATATGGGGGAATAGCCCATGGTCCAGCACAGACCCAAAGCAGGAGAAAGAGGATCAGGGCTGTGCTGCTGAGAGCTCTGCTCTGGAATTACCCAACGAGGCCACACAGGAGGCTTTGGGACTTGCAAACATTAATGCTGCAGAGTAATAATCACTAATTATTACAGGAATACTATGCCAGAGCTTTCAGCAGTGCAGGGAGAGGTGTTTGTGGTGACACAATGGCCCAGACACTGGGAACAGGGCTGCACGTCCAGGCCCTGGCTGTGTGGGCAGGTGTGAGCCATGCCTCCATCCAGGAATGCTGCCTCGGAACGCTGTGTGGGTGTCTTGGATGGCTTGAACGTGGCTGCAGTTTTTGCTGGCAAAATTAGCCTTGCTGAGTGAAGTGAGCCACTTCCATGGCATAAAGATAATTTGGATGGGCTCCTGGGCTCCTCCCAGCCCTCCTCAGCAGAGCAGGAAAGCCAGGAAGAAGCAGATGTGGCATGTTTTCCCCTCAGTTACAGGTTTTTACCCACTGGATTTGTGGAAATAATTGACAGGATGATCATGGCAGTTCCTTTGCATTTTGAAAGCAACAGCTATTGATGAGGACTGTATTTGTATAATGCTGGTACCCAGACTGAAGTTTTTTGTGGGAAGTCTTGGGGCTCGTTCAGGCTACTGAACACAGGTGTGACAGGAGAGCATTTCTGTTGGTCTAACTTTGACCTGTCTCAACAGAACTGTCATGTATAAAGGTGCCTTTATCAGGGATGGCTAAAAAGTTGCCAGAATTGTGGCTGGACTAGTGTTCAGGTCCTTGGAGTAAAGTACTTTTTTTTACATGATACAGATCCAGCATTTGTCATTCTGTTTGAATTTTTTTGTATTTCGCTGTGGTTTTTGTTTTATTGGTAAAATGGGGAAGAAGCTATTTTGGAATTGAAAAGCTGGGCTGTAGGTGCCAATTGAGGTGAGGCTGGAGCACATCCCAGTGCTCTGTGTGCCATGGGAGAGGTGCATTGCTGAGCAGAGCAGAGGTGGGGACCGTGATTCTCCCAGAGCTGTGAGCAGGCACGAGGAGACATCTGAGCAGTGATACTGGGCTGGTTTGGAAGGTCACAGCCACAGCCATGGATATCAGGGCCTTGGATCAAGTTGCAGCAAACCCTTCAGTTTTCCTGAGGTGTGGAGCCTCGCTCTGGCAGCCTTGGCCATCTGTTCCCAGCGCCAGGCAGGGTCCGGTGCTGGGATCCTCAGCAGCTCATGTGACTTCTCCACCTCTGAATTTTAATCCAGAGGGTGGATAAATACTGTTCATCCTCTTTGCTGCTTGGTCTGTAACCTGTGCAGGTGGTCACAAGGAGGTGAGGCCGGCTTTGAGCCTCACTTCCCCGAAGCTGGTCCTCATTTCATAAGCCACCCTGAGGATTTTTGTGTCTTCATCAGCTTCACTGAAGGATTTGCTTAAGATTTGAAAAAAAAAAGGATTTGTTTTTTTGCTTTTATACTTCAAGCCAGACACCTCCAGGACTTCTCCTGATGCTGCCACTTAGTTTGTCTGAGTGGTTTGTAATCCCATGTAGCAAATGTGACTCCTGCAAGGGGCTCACTTTCCTCTCAGAGCTTTCTGGAAGCTGTTGGCAGCCCCAGGGTTAAAGCCACTGGTGCAGGTGACAGGAAGACCAGGCACAGAGGGACAGTTTTTGTTACATGACAAAGATTGCCCTTAAACAGTGCTTTTTTATCTTGAGAGACAAATCAGAGTTAGCCAGATCCTTGTGACCAGTGCAGAGCAAATGACTCCAAGTGTGTGTGAAGGATCTTCTGAGCTCTTCCAAAGTTCTCCAGGATTAGGGTTGGGCTGCAGGCAGCCCGATGCAGCAAACACAACCCTCCATGGGTGGGTTTTGGCAGTGGGTTGCCATCATCACACAGCAGCCTGGTGTTTGCGGTCTGTCCCTCCCCAGCTCCAGGGGGTGACAGTTCCGATCAGGACGCTCTCCACACACCTTGGGCGCAGTGTCCCCATGCTGAAGGTGCCAGAAGGGACAAAGGGAATCCCTGAATCAGTTTGCTTTGAGGATTGTTTCCTAAAGTATCCATGTTCCTTACATCAAGGGCCACTCTGGTAAGGCCTGCAAGGTGCAGTGGGATCCCATGAAGAGACTGATGGTGTCTACCCAGCCCAGTGAACTTCTGCACCTCATTTGGATTTCTGACCATGTCTGCTGCTGCAAGGACAACCTGCTGGACATGCAAGCAGGGATTTACTCTGCCTTGACAGAAAAGTCTGTTCCTAATTCCTGCCTCTGTGCGCCAAAGTCAGCTGCGAGTGGCATCCTCGTGCTGGGCATGAAAGGATGGATCACGGAGAGGAGCAGTGCCCTGGTCAGTCATGGGGCTCCTGATAAGAAGCAGATGTGGGGCTGAGCTGCTGGAATTTCTTACTGGCATGATCTCCTTGCTAAATTACCATTCTGCCCAGCAGAGGATTGGAGATAGCAGCTCCCTGCTCCAAGGGAGGTCTCCTGGTCCCATTTTACATTGTTGCTGTCTCCTTGATCACATCCTCGGTGGGGCTGTGGAGTCCTTTTGTTCTCTGCTCTACTTTCCAGCATTTTTGTTGCTCTAGCAACACTTTCAGCCCCAAAGCAGCAGGATCCTGGTGCTAACACAATGCTGCATTTGAAAGAAGGAAGCAGAGCACGACAGGTGATCTCCAGCTTTTGTATGGAATGGCTGTGCCTTGAGATGGGAGGATGAATGGCAGGTTGTGATATCTTATTGTCTTGCAACTGGCATTGCTTTTGTCATAAAAGGTGAGAAAGAGTCTTGTGTTACTGCCACAGCTGTGGTTTGTGAAGTTGCTGCATTATTTTCCTTGTGTGGAGTAGAACAGCACAGGTTCGAGTGGGGCTGTGGGAGCCAGGCCCATGGCAGGCAGCTCCTTTCTGGGCAGATAAATAATGTTTTCCATGCTCAGCAACTCCAGCAGCTTTGCAGGCTCCTCCCCAGAGCTGTGCTGCCACTGGACTGTCCTTACGGCGTGGATGCACTGACCTGCTGTTCATCTGAAGGAAAAGGGTCCATATTTTATATCAGAAGACTGCAGGTATTGTGTGAAAATCTTTCTGGTGGGTTTCCTGCAAAACTCAGGAGCCACTGGTGCTCTGCAGTGCAGTTTGTGGGATCCCGTCGGCTGCTTTGGCATTTTGTAGCTTCTCTGTAAATGGTGAGAGTGATACAGGAAGATGCATTTAACACTTTTTTTTTCTCCTGAGTGCTCTCCTGTGCTTTGCCAGGGTGCTGCAGACAAGGCTGGCAGTGTAGAGGCCACCCATAGGTGCTCTGTGGGTAAGAAGAGAGGAAATCCTTTTCAGATTTTGGCCACAGCTTCCCACAGCTTCCTGCTGGCCCAGCCACTGCTGAAAGGACCCGAGTGCACCGTGTGTAGATGGAAGTGAAAACCTCAGTAGGCTCCCCCTCAAGAAGTCCGTCCCAACTACCAAGTACAGTTGAAATAATCCATTATCTGCTGCCTTTCACCCAACCTTCCCTCCCAGACCACTGAAAAGTGTTGAAGACTGAGGACATTTAGAATGTATCCTCAGATACCTGAATTTCGTGGCAAATGGAGTATGAAGAGTGAGTACCAGTTATGGGATTGATCTTGTTTCCAGTGGGTCACCCCTTTTTATGCTTATTATGCTGTTCTTTTGGTACTTTTGGGGTGTTTCCATGACTTGTGCAAGAAGCCATGGACAAGCAGGGAAGGTACCAGAGTTTTTGGAGTCTCCAGAACTAGATGGAAGGTTATGATTGCCCTTGCAATGACAGATAGATAAATAGATACATTAGATAGATAGATAGAAGGTTGCCATTGCAGTGGGCTGGCATTCCAGCTGCGTGCTCAGTCTTTTTCAAATTAAATAGGCAATCTTTATCTCTTTTCATATAAATGAGCCTGTAAAGGGAGTCTGCACTGAGATCATAAAAGCCTCCATGAGTTTTCAGCTGGTTTTCTTTGTTGCACTGTTGGCACCGCTGGGTTTAAACCCTCGCCCCTGGGTCACACTGAAATGCTCAAGAGGAGCCTTTGGCTCGTGTGCTTGTGTTGTGTTTAGGCCATGAGAAAGCAGGGAAGCACATTTCCTGGGATGAAATGATTAATTGTACACCCAGGGCCCCGAGGTCACAGCAGGGGGATAAGAGAGGTGCCATTAATTTGCCGTCTTGGTGGTGTTAAACACGTTTTTGTTGGGGTTTGAGGCTCCTGGTGAGCAGCAAGGTGTGTCCCAGGGATTGGTGAGTGTTTGGGAAGGCTGCCATGCTCTGCTTTTCCCCTGCAAGTCATTTTTCAAAGGAGAAGGGTTTTGCTTTCTCCTCTCCCTCTCATCATCTTCATCCAGCTGCCACTCATGCTACTCCTGAGAGATAAGGAGTGTCAGGGTGGATTTCAGCACACCACGTTCTATCTCCTGTGCTGTAAATTAGTGATAGCCACCACATGTTCTGCAGGAATCTCCCTGACCTGGCTGCTCTTCCAGCCAGTTTGAAGGCTGGGTGGGTTTTTAAATGATGATATTTTAAAATTTGAGAACAGCTTTGATTTATTGACCTGCTGCCTCCACAAATCGAGCTGTCTGGGCTGGCATCTGCAGATAAGAGGCTGTCGAGTAATTGCTTATTATTGACTGATTGCCAGCTTGGGCTGTTTGCTTGCAGAAGAATCAATAGTAGTCAATCTTCAAAGTCTAAACTCTCAGGGAGTATGACTGGTTTCCAAATTAGGAACGACAGGTCAGGATAACTCCATGTTTGCTGTCCCACCTTCATGGGTGTAATCCTGCCGTGGAGGAGGAAGCGTGGGACATGTTCCTCCTCCATCGAGGCTTTTTCACATCTGCCTTCTCCAAAGGCCGGGGTTTTCTTTGCAGGGGTTTTCAGGGTCAGATCCCACCCTGGCTCCAGACCTTCCCTGGAGGAGCTGGGGCAGGCTCAGCAGCACCTGAGATCCGTGGGAGGAGAGGGCAGGGTGAAGTGCAGCCATCAGTCATTAAGTCCCCGAAGGATGGAGCAAGGGAGGGGTGGCTGAACAGCCTGTGCTCTGACACATCCAAACCAACCAGTTTGGATGCTTTATAAATAAAACAAAGCCTCTATTTTAATGCATGATAACAGAGATTCCCTTTCTGGGGGTGATTCTGTTTAGGTGGCAACAGAGCAAAATATCCAGTGTCACCACAGGTTTTATCATTTCTTGCGGGGACGGTCGCTATGGTGAGTGCTCGTTGTCAAACGCAGCCATAGCCCTTCTTTAACACTCTCCTGACATCCTGCCTTTCTGTGGATTCACTTGTAGGGCTTCAAACATTAAAGGGGCTTCATGGCATCAAAGACACTCAGGACTTCTGGAAAAATAAATACATGTTTAGGTGGTTGTACTGGCTGGGGTGAAGCCTGGCGCTGGATCTGGGAAGCGATCGCAGACCTTGAGCTGCAGCACCCTCTGGGTTTTCCCTGGGCTCAGGGGTTGTGATTTTCCCTGGACTCAGGGGTTGCAGTCTGGTCTCTATGTGTCCTAGACTCAGGCTGGGTTTAAAACTTGAAATAAGAGCCTTTGGGGGGAGGGGGAGGCTTGGATCTCTTTCAGCTACAAAGAGCAATTAAGCAACAGGACATAAAATAGATAAATGGGAAGGGGAAGGGCAGAACCCTGGAATATGAGAAGATGAAAATGGAAGAAACTTCCATTCTGCAGTGTATTTGTCCTTAATTTTGGAGCTTTATTTTCACCAGGAAGGCTTTGATTCGAGGTGCATCATTTGAGGTGAGGGAGAAATATCTGAAATAGAGCAGTTTAATCTACAGTGGTCTAGGAGAGAATGGACAAGATTACTTGAACAGCCTTGCTTAGGTACTGGATTTGTTGTCTACCAGCAAATCCTCATTTGCATGGGTCCTTAATCTGTGGAGTTAAATGTGTCTCAGGATCTGTTACCAACTGTGATGCAGAGTTGAGAACTAGATTTTTTAAAGCTGTTCCTTTTTATTTGAATGTTTCCCCTCCCCTCCCCCTCCCTGCACCCCAAATTATCTTCCTGATTTTTTTCTGAAAAGCAAAGATGAGCCAACAAGTGATGCAAAAGGAAAAATCTGCCAGCGAGAAGAAGCTGTTTTTGGCTCCAGATTCAGTGGATGAACTGTCCACCATCCTGTAGAGAAAAGCCAAGGTCAGACATTTCGAACGAGTGTCGCAGGGAAACCACCGCCCCCCCTTCCTGAAAGGGGCCATGGACGTGAAATCTTTCAACCTCCTTGGAGCTGGAGGCTTGGGCAGAGATCCTTTGTGGAGCCCTGGGAAGGGCTTTAGCCCTTGGTTTGGGGGCTGCTCGCTCTGCCTGGAGCCCTGAAATGGCATTTCCTCATGTGTGCAGCAGCCCTCACTCATGAAATGGATGCAAGTGCTGAAAAAGCTCCCGCGTGAGCATGCTCACTGGAAGATTAATCCTTTAGAGGGAGTTGGAGAGTTAAGCTACTGTAATTTCTCTGCAGTTGGCTGCAGTAAACAACTGCTCTAAAGACACGAGGAAAAAAATTGACGGAGGTATATGGCATTAATGTACATATCTTTTTGTGTTTCTCCTTTCAGGTTGAGGGTTTGAGAAAGGTTTTTTTCTCTAAGAGCCGGGGAAGAGGGAGCTGTGTAATGATTTTATGGGTGACCTTCATGTTGTGGTTTCTTTTTTTCCTCCAGGCCAAAGTAATCCTATTTCCGTGCAAGGCCATACTGAGGCTCGGGCTGACTTTCTAGAGCTGGGGTAGAGCACCAGGGTGGCTTCGTGTTGAGTTAAATGATGAGAGGAGGTGAGGCCTTGCTGCTCGTTGAGCTGTGTTGGCAGAAGGGAGCTGAAAACACCTCGTCCTGTTTAGTTGTGAGCAGAACCCAGTGGGACTCGATCTATCATGCTTCTGTTGGGAAGAAAATGTGTGACAGGATTAGCTTTGCCTACAGAAGAATAGTCTTTTGCTTTTGATTATTATTATTATTTTGCTCCCCCTCCTCCCCATGCCTGAGGAGCTGCAATCCCGTGTCAGATGGGGGAAGGAAAACAATCCTTGAGCTATTTTGGCTTTGCTTTGAAGGCTGATGACTCTCGGCGTGTTGAGGAGGGATGCCTTGGCAGCCAGGTAAGTGTTGCAGGCACAGGGATTGTGTCAAGGTGAAACTGAGCCCCTTCCTCCCCAATCCCTGCTTTGTGGGAGCATCCTGGAGGAAGGGAAACCTCGGATAGTTCCTAATGAGCAAAGAGTGTTTTCTCTACTCTCCTCCAGAAGCGTGGGTGAAGGAGGATGTGATTTACCATCCCTGGTGCTTTGTATCAGCTTCCTCTGAACGCTGCACAAGCCATGGAGGGCCAACCTGGGGCTCCCAGGACGTCTGGGTGGCTTGATTTTTGTCAGGCTGCTCGAGCTGGGGGAGGCAGTGCTCCCCGGCCACGGCTCATGTCCTTACCTCTCACAAGCATCGCTCTGATCCTTGGGGATGGTGAGGAAATGGAGGTGATCTGTCAGCAAAACTTGCCTGGCGTGGGGGCGGGGGTGGGGAAGGGCATTGTTTTGTTCTGTACCTGACTGGGATGAGTGGGAGCTGGAGGGGCTGGAGGTCACCCCTGGGCAGTCCCCCAGGACTGAGCGTGGCTGGAAGGAGGGCACACCCTTCCTCCCTCCAGGAGGGAATAATCACTGGTGCAACGCTGCCTGTGCCACTGCAAACCTCTGGCTCTGGGAGCAGTCCTGGTGTTGGCCGGTGTGAAATTTATGTCCAGCGGCTTTTATCGGAAAATGGCTTCACGTTTCCTTGGTGTGGTGTGAAGAAGGGAATAACAATAATTCAATAATTTAGCAAATGTCAGTGGCTCCCACTAGGTTCGTCCTGAGGTTGCTGTCAGCTTCCATGTGATACCCAGGTGGATTCTAACACTGCTGGATGAGTTCAGAAGGGCAATTCTATTACAGACTTGGCTGAGCTTGAGATGCTGCAGATTTGAAGAAAATTTTGCCACCCCAACGTTGAGGTTTTTTTGCTTAGTCCCTCCTTTTTCCCTTCCTTTCCAGAAGCTCTGGCTAGCACAGACTGTCTGTTCTGTGGATGGTTTTAGGGAACATTGGTGGCTGTGTGCGTAGGGGGAATAATTAGCTACCAAATGCAAATAGATTGTTTCTTGCTGTTTCAAAATCATTGTAATTTCTATTGATGATGGGTTAATTATAACTTCATTTTGATGGGCGTGAGGGAAATGATAGAGATACAGCAATATAAGTCTATATAGGGAGGGATGTTGTTGTCAGAATATTGTTTTGGAGATGATGGTGGGAACAAAGACTCGTGTCGTGGAGGACCACGGTTGTGTCAGGATTTGGTGGTGCTGCTTGTTTCTCAGTGGTGGATGAATGTTTTCTCTTTCACATATTTTAACTGATGCCAGTGATGTATCTGTCACCATGACAAGGGGTTTTAGTTCAGAGAAAAATGATCAAATTCTATTTAAAAGCCCATTTGGTAGAAGAACTGGGAAGTAGTATTTTTGAGAAGCGAAGTTGAAAGCAAGAAAGTTAAAGGAAACCTTAAAAATCTGTGATCAGGGTATAACAAAATTGCATCTTTAGGCTCTGAGGTGTGTGGGTGGGGGCTGCTTTACCAGGCCAGGGCCCAGAGGCCCCGAGACACCAGGACTGGTCCTTGGTCTGGGACAAGGTGCTGGGCCCTGGCCTGGATCCATCATCTCATTCATTATTTCAGCCTCACTGGGAAGAGTAATCAAGTTCATCCCTGAAATGGTTTGGAGCAGCTTTAAACATTTTCCTCCCATCTCCAGTCCCAGAATGGGGGAAAGGCTCAGCAAAGGGACAAAGGTGACACGTTCCTTAGTGCCATGGGTTTTGGCTCAAAGCAGAGGATAAAACCCTCATCCTCTTCTTGTTTTAGAGTAGAATGGGGGAGATGAGCTATTTTCAGTGGCTGAGGAGAGTCTCCAGCACAGAGGACCGTGCTTCAGCCTGACCAAGCCTTTGGTGGCCTGGGGCCTCGATGCCTCTGGATCGGAGCAGCTTTTGGGAGAGCCTCATCCCTCCTGTGCAGGGCTCCTCTCTTCCAGGGAGACATTCAGCTCCTTTCCAGCAAGCCCTGGAACTGACAAGTCTGGAAGGAAGAAAATAGCTACGACCAAATTTAATTTCAGTTTGTGGGTTTGTTCTTGGGCTCTGCCAGAGGAGTTCTGCAGGTCCCCACTGGGTGCTCCCATGGAGTGGGGGCCTCTCTCTCGTTGCAAACCCCGAGCACTCTGGTGTGGCTGAGCCGAGGGAGGTTCTTCATCCCATGGAACTGTGTCCAGTGCCTGCTGCAGGGTGTGGGATGTGCAGGGAATGCAGGGCAGGGACTCCTGGATGCTTTTTTGAGATGGGTGACTTGGACTTTGCAGGAGGATTCATTGCTTGAATTTGCACATTCCTGTCTTTAGATTTGTGTGAAAAGTTCTGCCTGTGTGGCCAGTTTTGTCTCTTTCTCCACCAGCACAGCTTTGTTCAGTGGAGGAACTGAAACCTCAATTTGGGACTTGCTCACCTTTTTGGTATCGTATCAGCCCAGGACTGTATTCAAACCAGAAAGAACAAGATGGAACTGAATCCTACAGGTGTACCTAAAAAAACCTCGTGCAACCTTGGCAATCCCAGGGAGGAGGAAGTGACTGCTGGATGTACGTGGCATGCAAGTCCCAGTCTTTAATAATCAAATGGTGGCCACTTCAAAGCCTGGTGGCTTTGCTTCTCTCCCTTCCAACTGCTTCAGCCAGCCTGGACTCAAATGGCAATGCCTTTAAGAGGAGACATTATGACATGAGCCTTGTAATTATTGGCTGTGATGAATCTTCTCTGTGGGGATGCTGGGTGGAAGGGTTTGCTGTCACGCACAGCATTTCTCCACCTTCAGAGGAGTTTTATTTCCTGCTCTCCTGCCTTCCTGGCCAGTTTGAAATGTAACTTATGGCTGAATTTTGGCTTCCTTAACACCCTGGGCTCAGTCCTTGCTGCTGCATCCTTGTTTGGTGTCCTTTGGCAGTACTATCCACCTGCCCAAACGCTCCTGGGTGAAGCAGGGAAGGGTCTTGGAGCATCCTGTGCTCCTTGGAGCTGATGGAGCCCTGCATGGAGAGAGGACCTGAGCAAGCCTGAAAGCACCAGCTGGCAGAGGGGACTCCTTACCCACTTTTCCCTGAGGATTAGTGAGTGAAGTTACAGACACGGGAAGGAGCTGCGATTTTTAACCCAGATGTGAAATTATAGAGTAACTCCATTCCTATGGTGGATGGGATTTAATGCATCGACCAGCTCAGAGGACATCTGGGTTTCTGAGGGTGACAGAAGCAGTGCACAGGGTACATCATGCTGGGAAAAATATGGTTGTGGGAAAGGGAAGATGGAAGAAAAATCCTGCTTTAAGGACCTGCAGGGGAGAGGTGGAGTTAAACAGAGCTGGGAGAGAGCAGAAAAGCAGGAAAGAGGGCTGTAAGGAGAGGTCTGGGAGGGATGGATGGATGGATGGATGGATGGATGGATGGAGTTTGAAGGTGGTGGTGAAGTGATTTGGTGGCTCCTAAAAACCCAAAAAGGCAGAGAAAGGAGGAGGAAACAAACTGCAGATGATTCTTCAGGCGCTGTCAAGTCTGTGACCTACTTGCTGCCACAGTGCTCTGCAGCTGGAGGAGCACACAGAAGAAATGGCTGTGCCCTGTGGGAAGCACAGGGTGCTGGGAGGTGCAGGAGCTCTTCCCAGTGGTGCTTCCTCCAGCTGCTGGGATGTGGCTGTGCCAGGGCACCTGGAGTTTGTGACTGGAGGAAGGACAGGGAGCGGTTGGAGCCATTTCCTGCTGGAGGGAGACAGTGCTGGATCCTGGAACCAGGCTCAGATTTGTGAGCTGCCATAAACACATGTGCTCCTGGATGCTGGAGATCCTTCCCTTAGGGATGTGGAGCACTGGAAAACTGGCCTGTGTGGGGACATGGCTCACCCAGACACCCTGGACAGTGGGGATTATTCATCCCTCACCTCCTCATAATCCATCGCAAACTGAAAGTCTGCCTTCTCCTGCTTCTGCTCCTCCAGGAGCCCCCACTAACCTGATCATTCTTAATCTTGTGTTATTTTCCAGATCATCAATTTGATTTCTCAGTACTTCTGCAGTCCTTAGTGTTCCTGGGAATCTGTGCCTCCGTCAATTATCTCTGTTTCTTTTCGAGGCTGTAGCAACCTTGAACCACAGTCTCCATCCTATTTTTGTAACTCATTCTGCTTAGTAGAGGAGTCCTCCAGAAATAACTCTCCAGTTCTTACCAAGATACCCCACATTTTTCTCAGTAAATAATTTCATCTCTTGCTAATACGAACTTGAAGGCTCTCCTCTTCCTTTTGTTGCCTTCTCCCTCTGGGGTTTGGGAGTGAAATACCTTTAATTTAATCCATATATGTAGGTGTACATGTGTGTCACAGGGTGTCAGAGCCTCCTTTAACCACGTTAATTGTGATGCTGAACATCTGCTGCCAAAGGCTGGTGTCCAGTAGTGGCTGCCTCAGATTTACCTCTGGTCCAAATGAGATTGGGAAGTGGCCTCTGTATCTTTTTGGGGGCCTGTTCTGATTTGCTGTATTAAATAAATATATAAAGTGGCTCTAAGAGTGAAATGCCAGCCTTCCTTCTGCTGAAGGCATAGAGGCAGTGATTAGTGAGTCAGCAGTCCAAGGTTAACTCCAAAACTTCTGCACTTCCCTTGCAAACTCCACCCCAGGAAATAATTTCTCTGGAAAGGAAAATGAAAGAAACCTGTCTTCTGTTTTTCAGAAGTTGTGAATTGTGCTCTTGTTTAAGCTGATTATTTTATTTACTCCAATAATCCTCTCTTCCAGAATAAAGGAAAATTAATTGTCTTCCTATTTCCATAATGGTTTGCCCTTCAGACAGTTGCCAGGCAAAGTGCTTAAAACTGAAATGAAAAGATGGTGAATGCTTAAAATCATGGAGCTACTGTAGGAACATGTTTGTATTTAATAGGGTGGTATCACACAGTCCCAGAGTGTTATTTGCTCTGGGTTCTGGAGGATTATGAGGGTTTTTTTTTTGCTTCTGCATATGAAAATGGGGTCAAGCCTGCTGTGGTAGATAGTGCAAGTCTTAGGTAGGATTTTGCTGGAGAGATGGACTGCCTGCAGCTGAGACCCTAAAATTATCCAGCATTAATGGGGAGAGTTGTCATTGGGCTTGGTTGTGTTTGTCTGCAGGGGCAGTGCCTGGAGATGGGCAAGGACTTCCTTCCTTTCAGGTGTGATGGGACAAGATTTTCCCTGCTGGAGCTTTTCACTGACACCTACCTGGCTCTTGGTTATTTTAAACTCTGTCTGGCTAAAAAAAAAGTTACCTGATTAGTATGGGAAAATGCTGGAATGTTTCCTTAAAAGGCTCCAGAGTGATGCAATATTCAGTGCTGAATCTCAGAGCTAAATGAGTGCCTTGGTGGGTGCGTTGGTTGGGGAAGGGAGTTCTGTGTTTTATCACCCAACACATTTATTTTTCATCCCAGGCCTGCTCTGGGGAAGGTGCTGTGGGAGCACTGACAGAGCTCCAGCCTCCAGGTCAGCATCAGGGCAGTGCTGGATTTCCCCTCTGCTTTGCTTTCTTGTTTTATCCCAACAAGTTTTGGGAAATCAGTAAAAACCTGGAGCTGAGGATGGTTGTGCTTCCAGTGGGGTTTACCCTGAGGGTGGGTGAAGAGAAAAAGCCCAGTGTGGTAACCTGAGAGTCTTGTGTGATGACCAGGGTTTGTTGCCCAGTCATTCATGTCCCCACAAGCCTTGCACATCCAGGTGGGGCTCCCAGGCACAGGGACAGTGGAGGTGGAGCTCATCTCCTCTGTATCCAGGGAAAAGCTGCTGGCACTGGATGTGGCCCTGGCTCATTCCTCACCTCGCAGCGTGACTGGAGGCGTGGGGCAGTTCCAGCGTTGTGTGTCCACACAAGAAACCAGGTGGGAATAAATTCCTCATATCTCTCCCATGTTTCCCTCTCCCCTTATGTGAAACTGCTCTGAAGGAGCAGAGTGTAATCCATCACAGAAGAGAGAAGGGCAGGAGTTAATTCATTTTCATGATCTCTCCGTAGCACTTAGTCCAGCTAATAGTGAATTGTCGTGCTTGGCTGCTGCCTAATCCCATAAGGGACCCACAGGGAGAAGGCTGGGCAGGAAGGACCTGTGGCCCCTGGGTGTTTCCATTAGCTGAGGAGCACATGAGATCATCTGGGGCTGGGCAGGAAGGACCCGTGGCCCCTGGGTATTTCCATTAGCTGAGGAGCACATGAGATCATCTGCTCCATTTCCAGCTAGTTTTGAGCTGCCATCTCAAGCAGGAGAACAACAGGAGCATCTCAACACCACCCAGCTCCGGAGACCACCGTGCCCAGGTGGGACAGTGGCTCATCACCCGAGTGTCCCTGAGCACAGGGCAGGGAGGGAGCCTCTCCTGCTTAGAGGGAGTTTAGGGAATATAAAACCAGGTATGTGAGCAACCTCCCCAGGTCTCACCTGCTCTGCTGTGCTTGCAGCAATGTTTTGTTTTCCTTTAAACATCATAAACCCAGCAGGGGAACTCATTACCACGAGTCCCCACAGACTTTGATTTTGCCAAACATTGATTTCAAATCACTCTCCCTCCTTTTAATAGGGGAGATCTCTCTCCTCTCCCTGTGCAGGCATCTTAGGAAGGTGTAGGTGTGGGCTGCAGCAGAAACCTGCCCAGTTTTGTTCGTTCTGTAGCTGCTAGGGATTGCTGTTTCTTGCTGTTGGTGCCTTTGGCTCGTGCATAGCATGGAAGAAGTTATCCCAGACAGAGAACACCCATGTGGCCAGCTCCTGTCAGTCGAAAGCTGCTGTTGATTTCAGTATTTTAGGCTCAGTCCCTTCAATCCCAGATGGAGCTGTATTTCCAGCTAGTACACACCCATACAGTTCATTGAGGGAGGTGAAAATGCTCCAATTTGCAGCAGTTATGGCCCCGATCCGTGGGCAGTGTCAGCTCCCTGTGCACGACGTGGGGAGAGGAGCCTGGATGCGTCAGTCACGCACTCGTGTAAAATAGCTCCCTGCTTGCTGCTGTGGCTGCCAGAAGGACTTTTGAAATGGCAAAGGTTGTGAAATCATGGCAGGAAACACCAGAGGCCGGAGCTGGGCCAGAGGAGGAGCTGCCCCTTCCTACGGCACAGCCAGGACTGGAAAAGTGAGCGTTTGTGGCTTTATTTTTGCAAGACCCCTTCCTTGTGCTGCAGGCACTCCGTGTGCCAGGCCTGTAGGCCTCTTTCAAATGGCAGGAGTTTCACAGATGTAGCCTTTGCTCCTGCTCTTTGATGCTCTGTGCAGCAGGAGCTGTGTTTGGGACCTGGGGGCTGTTACCTCTCCCAGGAGACAAAACAGCTTTTGAAAATTAATAACTGTTTTCTAGTCCCCACCACTGTACTGGTAATCATGTGCTTTTGTCTCCTGCTCCTCCCTGCGGGAGTTTTTGCCTTTCCTGGGTCTCATTCTGATCCCTTATTGCAAAAATAAATCCTGGACTGGTGCTGAAATGAGTTGTCTGATGCTCTGCATCATCTGTGGCTGTCCAGGGAGGGAAGGAGCTGGTTAATGTGTTAAACATTTTGCTTTGGACAAGGGCACCCAATCTCCCTTTCTCTGTGTCCTGTCTGGCTGAAGGAAGAGAAATTTATCACATGTGGGCATTATAAAGCATTGGAAGGGGCTGCCTAGGGCAGTGGTGGAGTAACCATCACTGGAAGTGTTCAAAAACCATGTGGATGTGGGACTTGGGGACACAGGTTAGTGGTGAACATGGGGGTGGTTGGATCTGATGATCTTAGTGGTGTTTCCCAGCCTTAATGATTCTGTGATTTTCTCACGGCGCTGTGGTTAGGATTGATTATTGCACAGCATTTCCCTCATCCTGTCCCCTCCCAGCACGTCAGGTCAGTGTCACATCTGCACAGGGGGTGGATGGAGGGGGCTGACAGATCCCCATCGTTACCCAGGAGCCTGTAAAGGAACGTTTAGCACTGGCAGGATCACCATGGGTTCTGGTTTCCATCCTCTGGAGCTCATGGACAAGAAAATCTCAGAATCCCAGGCTGGTTTGGGTTGGAAGGGACCTTCCAGATCATCTCATTCCAACCCCTGTGCAGGAACACCTTCCCCCAACCCAGGCTGCTCCAAGCCCCAATGTCCAGCCTGGCCTTGGGCACTGCCAGGGATCCAGGGGCAGCCCCAGCTGCTCTGGGCACCCTGTGCCAGGGCCTGCCCACCCTCCCAGGGAACAATTCCTGCCCAATATCCCAGCTAAACCTACTCTGCTTCAGTTTGAAGCCATTCCCCCTTGTCCTGTCACTAAATAATAAAACTGCTGAAGAGCAGGTGTTGGTGGGTGCTCCCTGCTTGTGCAGCTCCCTCAGGAAACCCCTTCCTAGTCCTGCTGTTTGCTGGGAACAACTTCTTCCCACTGTCCATGGAATGGCCTGGTCTGACTGGTTTTTTTTTTGGGCACCTTTGCTGGTGTCCCAGGATGGCAGCTCCATCCTGGTCCCTTGGGGAACTTCAGGAGGAGAGGAATTCACAATGTAGACTGCATCTCTATAAAGAAAATACAGTTTTTTCTGTAAGTTTTGTAAGATCATTGCTGCTGTTTGCTCTGAATGCTGTATTGTGCCTCTTCATGGTTGTGGCTTCCTTTATCTCCTCACACCTGTAATGTCAAAGCACTAAGCATGAACTTTAACTATAAAATTTGAGCCATCTGGGACTGGGGGTGGGGAGGAAGGGGAGGAGTTGCTTCCAAAAATCTGGTTAAAAATCAAGCTGCTGGATTCTGAGTGACAGTTCAGTCATAGCTGCTTTTTCCTGTTTACTTTTCCTTGGGATTTGGAAACTCACACAGGGCCTGGATGCTGCACTAGGAGATGGACACCTAAATTTGTGGTGTTTGCTATTGGTTCTTTCTTTGGAGAGGGAACTGGAGTAATAGATATTTATATATATATATTATACATCAAATTGACTGAACAAACTCCTCTTACCAAGTCCCTGCTGCATTTTGAAGCAGGTGGAAGAGTTGCCATGGCTGCAGTGATGGTTATTGGGCCTTTTTGAGGTTTCCACGGCTCAAAAAGAATAAAAAAAAAAAAGATGATTTAGATTTAGGGAAACACCACCAACAAAACCCCCCAAAACAAACAAATCTTTATCACATTTCCAATCTTCCATCTCCCCCCAGTTCCAAATGTGCTTTTTAAAGAGTTTCAAATGCTTGTTGGCATAGAAACTGCAGAATGGAAGTGAAGCATGCAAATGTAAAAGGAGCCATTCTGCTGAGCAACATGGCCTGAGCCTCTGCAAAGCTGACTGAAATCTTTTACGCGGCAAAGAAAATTGTCCAGATGTTGCTTGAATTATAATGGCACTAAATATTTCAGTTTTTCAATTTACATAAATCCAAAGAGGCTTGAAATGTAGGCAATGCAGCTCCATTACCAGTGGGCTTTCTTTTCTTATGAAAGAATTTGTAGTCCAAAAATATTACTAAAATGTGTTTGGCTCCGAGTAGTGCCAAATCCTCATTAAAACATGTGGATATTTCTGTGGTTTAATCTGTTAGAAATGCATTCAGGATCCAGTTATGTTAAATTAAGCAACAATATTGGCCTGGATGTTGTTTGAAATATTAAATGTGGCAGTCGGAACACCAAGCAAAATGTTTGCACATTTTAATCGCTCGATGAGCAATTTTTTAAAATATATTTTATTCCAAGGAATGATCAAGAGTGCTTAAAAACTGTCCCTGCTCTCCTTGAGCTGCTTCCTTCCCCCTGCCAGGCTCTGGGAGCAGCACAGGATCCTGACTCCTCCGTCCCACCGTGGGATGGGGATGGATTTGTGTTGTGCCAGGAGGATGCTGCTCCTTTGAGCATCTTCGTCACCCCCTTCCACGCTGTGGAACTTCTGGATAAACCCATGTAGGCTCCTTGTTGGGAATGTAAAAACCCAGCATGGCCTGAGGGATTTGTCACCCCAGACTTGCCCTACGAGGTTTTT
>NW_008239284.1:1097933-1105027 GCF_000691975.1 Corvus brachyrhynchos
CTGATGCTTCGCTCTCTTGGGGTTTCCCAAAGATTTCCTGGGACCAAACACCTCTGAACTTGCCTGGCTCCTGGTTAGTTTATCCCTGTGCTGGTGGCTCTGGCACGATGGAGGCTCTGTGCTCTGAAAGTGCTGTGGCAGGAGGGCTCCTTCCCAGCACGGAAAGCCATGGATTGCAAGGACACTTTGACTTGCTGAGGATTTATTTCCTATTTATTTCCCCCCTCCGAGGTTTTAATTGCCCCATGGTAAGGCAGGTCCTTCTTCCTGCTTTAATGCAGCCAAGCCAAGGAGGGAATTTGCAGTTGGGAATGTGGGAGTGGCACAGGGAGCCATGAAACTCTGCCTGTGCCCTAGGACACGTTCATAATACATGTGGGGTATAGAAAATATCCCTGTGGGAGGGTTTCTAACGGGGCAGGAGGGGCTGTTTGATTTTAAATCTGACACATTGCCAAAGCAATTCTACACTGGCGCCTTTGTAACCCTCATTTAAAGTTAAAAACGAGGGAAGTGGGGTATATGGGCAGGTTTTCTGAAGTCTTTGGTTTTGGGGCTTTTTGAATTGCATGGCAGCTTGTGCTGCATCAAAACCAGAGCAGGATGGTTCTGCCTGTACCTGTGTGTGACTCTTTGGCATTCACACCTCTGTTGTCAGGCATCAAAAGGGGTAGAAGATTGGTGGGCTCAAAAAATTCAGCCAGGTTTGACTTTGCCTTTTTAGTATAACGTTCATACTTTTCTATGGGATAGTTTTGCAGCTTTGTTTTTTTTAAAAAAAAAACCTCCAAACCCTGAAGTTCAGTGCAATTTTCTTTATTATTTTAATTTCAAGCATATGCAGAGTTATATATATATATATTAAAAAGTCAAGCTATATATATATCTATATCTGATGATAAATGGGGATGGTTAATGATTCATGATGGAAGAAAGCAAGTGAAAGTAGAAGGCACAGTGGAATGGGGTCATTGCTGAAAATGTCTTCTGCAAAAGCAAATGGGAACGCTGGGGAGGGCAGGCAGAGCTCCAGAGTGGGAAGGGAATCAGCAGCAATCCCAATTTTGGCTGGGTTTTGTGGCTCTGGAATGCACCACGTGGAGGGTTCCACCAACACCGAGGGGTAGATTTTGTGTTGTGGTAAGTCTGGAAGGCCTGAGCTCGGTGGAATTTGGTTCTCCCTGCAAAATTTGGCTTTCACCTCTAGAAAAATTCATGACAAAATATTTGATGAATTTTTCGGCGGGACACAGGCTGAGTTGACCTTAATTTTGGAAGGATCTTGTTGCAACACAGCTGTGCAAATCAGCACAGCTGGATCCACGGGGAAGTAGCTCTTTAAAACAAAATGATGGCAACAACCCCCCTTCTTCCCAAGCAGACTGACTGAAGGTGAAGTCAGCTGCTGAGAGCAGGGCGGCGTTACTGGGGTTGCAATGGGGTGTAAGAACCTGGGAAAAACAAATGGATACGAATCCCTTGAATTACTGGACTTGGCTCCTTGCCTCCCTGCAGAGTTAGTCCTGCTGTACAAACACCTGGCATTTATTTAGGCTGGTGTGGAGGGATGATGCTGTTGAAGGAAGATTTGTGTGTACTTGTGGGTTTTTTGCTTGTGCATCGCAGTGGATGCAGCCTCGTCTTGAGTTTTTCGAGTCAAACTTGGATTTGTGGTATCCATTCATTCCCTTGGGAATGGGGCATGTTTAGATTCACAGAGGGATGTGCAGGGCTTTACAGGACCTTCTGCAAGGCTTTTTTCAGTGTGGAGAGGAAGAGGAGTGTTAGATGCAGTTTGAAATGACAGGCACCTTGGGCTGCTTTAGAGCTGATCCTTAACTCTGCTCCTTCTAAAAAAGGATTTAGGAAAAAAAAGTATTAGTGCTCCAGGCAGGTCACAGCATATTGACCTGTAAACATCCAGCCTTGCAGGTTTTCCACACGTCAGGAAAGGGGAATATCAGAAATTCTGCAGTGGTGGTGGCAGTACCTGAGGGATATTCCCTTTATACCCACCTGGCTGAGCGGGGCTTTCCCTCCTCCTTCCTTAAGGGAGGGAAAAATGCCACGGAGTGATTCTGCTGCTGGGATGGGAATATTGTGCTTGAGGCTTAGAAGCATTTGTGTTTATCTCAGGTGCCTGCTGATAGACCTGATCCAGGAAGGAGGGGACAGGACAGCTGGGAGGGTCCCTCTCTGTTGCCTCGGGGCTGCCAATGCAGAATAGGGAAGGGTGCACATCCAGGGAAAAGATGATGAAGGATTTGACTTCCTCCCAGGGTTTTTGCTTTGAAACACTGTATCCCTGAGCCTAAATGAGGGCACTTCTATTTGGAAGCCTTCCCATGAGTGGGATTGTTCTGGAGTGCCCTGAGCAAGCCCCATCCATGCCTGCAGCTCCTAGTGCTCTCCCAGTGCAGAGCCACAGCTCCCATGGGATCTGTCCTGAGAGCTGAGCACACCAAGGAGGCAGTAAAAGCTGGGTGATGTTTGCCAGGTGATGCAGCAGCTCTGGGCTCCAATCTCAGCGTCTGGAGAAGGATCACCCCACAGACTGTGGATTTGGGGAATGTGCTGTGGTGATGCCGTGAAGATCCCCCCTCTGCTCCTGGGGTCTGGCTGGGTATCCTCAGCTCTCACAAGCAGGGAATCCTGGAGATCTTCTTTGGAGGGCCATATTCTGCCCCCCTGGCTGGTTTTTCTTGGCTTTTGCATGAAAACACTGCTGCAGCTCCATTCCCCAAGTGCAGCAGAGTCATTATTGAAGCTGCCTTGGTGCACTGCTCTGGGCCTGGCTTTGTGGTTGTGATGCAGCTGCTGAAAAGTTTCACGTGAAACTCCAGAGCTTCCAGCCACCAAGTTAATGTCTTACAAAACTGCTGGAGGAAGGGAAGCTGACTCCAGCAGTCCTTGAGTTTGTTTAACTGGAGCTCAGGGGTGATCAAGGCTGGCATTTGGCTTCCTGTTGCAGAACAGAAATACTCAGGATTTTTTTTTTCCCTCATTGCCCGTCTGCTTTTATTTTATTTTATTTTTGGTATTGTCACCAAACCAGAACTAATGACTTCTGCTTGTTCTTTCTCTGGGGTGAGGCTGTATGACAGTGGACGAGAAGCTTCCAAAAGTCCATCATACTTTTGATGCACATTTGAATTCAGCAGATCGGCACTGGGAGGGAGAGTCTGGGCCCTGCACAGCCCTTTCCTGTTTCTTGTGTAATAAAAATAGTGCAAATGGTCTTTTTCTCTGTGAGCAGAACTTCTCCCTGGTAGAATCCTGCCTTCCCTTGCTTTGCTTCCCAAACAGATTCTGGTTGCTGTGGCCGAGAGTGGGCAGAGGAGGAGAGGGGCTGCTGGGCAGACGTTCTGCAAAGTTCATCTTTCCCAATCTCTGGTTCACAGCTCTGAGAGCTGCTTGTTATTGCAGCATTTTGTGGTTTGTTTGGCTTTTTCTTCCTAGTGTTTCACTGTATTTTGAGTCCTTCAGTTTAAAATGTTAACAAAATGAAGCTCTGTGCCTCCTTGTGAGGCAAATGAATGGGTTTTATACAGGGGGGTGGGAAGGGGGGAGAACTGGAGGGAAGTTATTTTTGAAAGAGTGGTTTAATTTTTGATGTGAAACCACTGCCTAATCTTCAAGTGAATGGACCATTTGCATCTTGCTGTAATGTCTGCACATGGGGAGGAGATGCTCTCCTAGAAGAATGGTGTGGAGCTGGGCCAGGGAGGTTCAGGTTGGATGTCAGGGAAAGGTTCTTCCCCCAGAGGGTGCTGGGCACTGCCCAGGCTCCCCAGGGAATGGGCACGGCCCCGAGGCTGCCAGAGCTGCAGGAGCGTTTGGACAGCGCTGCCAGGGATGCCCAGGGTGGGGCTGTTGGGGGATCTATGCAGGGCCAGGAGCTGCACTGGATGATCCTTGTGGGTCCCTTCAACTCAGGACAGTCTGTGATTCTAAAAGTAGATTTGAAAAACTTTGTCTGAGCTGGCCACTCAAAATCAGTGTATGACTTTTGATTTAATTTTTTTTTGTTGTTCTACAGAGCCTTCCTGTGGGAAAGCATCACAATGAGCTTGTCAGTCTTAGCCTTGAGCTCCCCAGAATGCCTTCGCCTCTTGTCTTTCAGAATACAGCAAGGCTGTAGTGTTGTGGCTCTGGGAGCCCAAGGAAATAGGATGGTTTAATGCTTCAGATATTAAAATAAATCCCATGAGTGTCATCCCAAATTCAAACCCGAGTTCTGAGGTCTCCAGACACACCTGGGGCTCACAGCATCCATCAGCTCATTGTCCCTCCCAAACCCACAGCGTTTAAACTGATAGGAAGTGGTGTCATCTCCCTCTATTTCCACATTTCCTTTTGTTTGGTCCCATCTTTTCACCCCAGCCTTTGCCAGGTGTTTCATGCATCTGCGTTAAAACCCCATAACGGAGCTCATGCCCTTGCCCCAGGGGCTTGACTTGCAGCCCAGTTATCTGACAAAACATTTCTAAGGAACTTCTGGGAATTTATTGCTCCTGTTGGTCGATTCCAACGTGTCTGACTCCTTTTACGAGTCTGGCCTGTGTCCTGGTGTCACAGATTCACCCACGTGGCATCCACCCACTTTCAAACTTGGCAACGGGCATAAAGAGCTCCTCAGTGATTGCAAGGTCACTGTTCTGCATAAATATTTCCCCTCCCCTCCAAAAACTTGTTGGTTAAGGGAATATCAGACAGAGGGAGAAAATACTGACGTGTTTGTTACGTACATGATGTGGTTTGGGGTTTTCTGGTTGTTTTTAAATAACGGAGGATTTTTTTCAAGGGAGCTTGAAGTGCTCAAACTTCACTGGAATTTAAATTTGACTCATCCCGTATGGACTGTCCAGACGCATTCCTTGCTGGCCCAGCTTGGCCAGTTGAGGTGACTCAGTAAATCAGCAGCAGAGCATGACTTCACATCCAGTTCTCCTGTATCCTGTTCCTCTGCTCTGTTTGTGAAGGACCACTCCAGAAATTTTTGGCACTTAATTCTCCAAACCTTGAGTTTTCCCGTCTGCGAAAGTGGATACATTAATATTGCCTGCTATTCCCATCTCTTATTATAAATTGCTTTATAAAGTCCTAGTTCTTTTTATTGTTACAATATCTCTAAGCAAATCACCATGTATCTCTCAGATTCTTTTTTACCTGGTGATGTTTAGATGTTTTTTCAGTACTTGCTCTGCTTTTGATGAGGAAGAACTAGGTGGCTTTTCTTGGTCTTCCCCCAGAATTCATTCAACAGTCTCCAAAACTCCTTGAGACTGTGGCATTGGTTGGAATAAAATGTAGTAATTACAATACTTGGTAAAGGGTGCACATTGTTGTTGGGTGTGGGGGATTTGCTTCCAGGATTCCCTGACAGCAGCAGAAATGAAACCCTGAGCTGGTGGTGCTGAGTGCTCTTCAAGTCAATGTACTGAACAGAGATTTTAATTTTTCAAGCTCGAGGGTGAGACCCTGTGGGAGTTCTGCTGGACATTTGCAGGGTTTGGGGTTTTGGTGCCTTTTGTTTACAGACTGCCCCCCAGGTGATTGGTCCTACTGTGGGCATGTTGAAGAGGAGAGCAAGGCTGCTCTGTCAGGGAAGTGGCCTTGCCAAGCTCGGAACCCCTTCGGAATACCTGGAATGTTGGAGTTCCAAGGCCTGAAGTGTGAAGCATCCAAGGTTCACATCAGATTTAGTGCTGGCCATTTGCTCCAGTATCAACTCTGGAATTCTCCAGGGAGAGGGAACGGCGAGGCTTTGTTCCTTATGTGGAGGAAGGAGACTGTTCTTGTTCTGTCACCTCCTGTTTGTGCAGCTCCCATGGCTTTTTCTATCCAGTGATCCTAACAGGAACGGGAGAAGTCTGGGGCTCTGTTCCCTTGGATGTGAAGATCACCTTCTCAGGTAGAGATTGCAACCCAGGCATGCTGAGAATGACGTTTGTGCTGAGCAGGCCTCGGGGAGGGTGTGTTTGAGGAGCCATAATTTTGTTTGCTGTTCTCACGTGTCCATTTTACTCCGTCTCTGACGGATTTGTGAGAGGTGCTGAGCTCCTGACAGAGGCTCCGGAGGGTGGGGGCACCGACTCCCTTTGTAAATGAGCCTATGGATAACTCAGCTCTGACACTTTTGCCCTCCCTCCTGTTTCATGCCCTCACAGAGAGGTTGTGTGTCATTGCTTTAGGATTTACTGCCCTCCCTGGGAGGATCTGGTGGGAGTGGGTCTGGGAGAAGAGTTATGGCTGCACAGAAAATCTGGCTTCCCACTTCCCTACTGTGTGTCTAGGGGAAAAGTTGGGCTTAAAACTGCCAAAACGCATTTACAAGATGTTATCACTTTTCTATTTTATTAAGCTTGTGTTGACTCTTCAGGCTGTGTTGGAGGCAGGTGTGTTTGAGCTGTGTCTCCTTTGGAGAGATGTGGCAGGAGCAGGACAGGATTTCCCTCTTAGATTGCTCCTCTACTGGAGCCACCATCCCTAGCCCAGGGTAAACAAATCACTCTGGTTTTTGTTGGTTTTTTTCTACCTGTCCCCAAGGAAACAATATAAATGCCATGCCTCGAGTGTGCATCCATTGAGGGAAAACAGGGTTTTTAAATAGTAATGAACTCTGGTTTTCCCTTAGTGCAGCAAACCAATGGTTCATTAGTGAAATACATTAATAATTCTCTTATGAACCGTGTTGGTAGGTGAATCTGCTTTAATTCCTTTGTATCAGAAAGAGCTGCAGGTATGGATGTCTTCGTTACATAAAATAAAAAAAGGGAAGAAAGCAATGCTTGCAAATTAGTCTTTGTTTCCAAGGAAACAAATTTGACATGCTTGAGCTGTGCGAGATGCAAACACCGCTCGATTCAGCAGACATGCCTCGGGATTTTATGGTCTGAATATTATTTTTAAACTACCTTCAATTTCAAGGCAAGGCAGAGGATGGGAATAGAATTTGTTGGCAGGGTGTATCAATCTGTGCTTAATGAAGGCACTGGGCGGTATCTGGGATTGCCCAGTGTGGCATGGAGGGAATTGATCCTGCTCTGGGAGCAGAGGGCCCTGATGAAGGTCTCTGGTAAGGGGCAGCCTGG